>NC_067493.1:13897356-14159856 GCF_947179515.1 Apodemus sylvaticus | reverse complement strand
AAGTCCATTTAATGTTGCTGGTATGTACACGTATACACCGCTTGGAACTGGATAACCCGTCAGGGAGCTCAACCCCATGAGAAGGCTGGTTCTCTCTCAGCAGCCGCGGATTGCCTGCAGCTCTTCATTTAGCAGTGGGGCCACGTGAGACTCCTCCCACTGTGTTAGCGTGTCAGCTGATGGCGTTGCTGTGCAGGTCTCGTTGAAGCAGCCATCATGTGTACAGCTTTCCTATCGTGTCTAGGTCAATGATCTCCGGATGGAACTTTCATACCTAAGGCGGTGGGAAAATAATAGAGGAGGGCGTAAGCAGATGGATTGTAAGGACAGCATCCAGAGTATCCAGAACACCTCTTGCCTCATGTGTGTATGTGTGTATGTTTGAATGTGTGTATGTGTGTATGTGTATCTGTGTGTATATATGTATATATGTGTATGTGTATACGTATGTATATGTGTATATGTGTATATGTATATATGTGTATGTGTGTATATGTGTATGTGTGTATGTATATGTATATGTGTACATGTGTATATATGTGTGTATGTGTATATGTATGTGTATGTATATATACATATGTGTGTATATAGGTATATGTATGCATGTGTGTATATGTATGTCTATGTGTATATGTGTACGTGTATGTATACATGTGTATATGTGTATATATGAGTATGTGTATATGTGTATGTATATGTGTACATGTGTACGTGTATATGTGTATATATGTGTGTATGTGTGTACATGTGTATGTGTATATGTGTATATATGTGTGTATGTGTGTATATGTGTATGTATATATGTGTGTGTATGTATATATACATATGTGCGTATATAGGTATATGTATGCATGTGTGTATATGTGTATGTGTGTATATGTGTATATGTATGTCTATGTGTCTATGTGTACATATATATATGTGTGTATATATGTGTGTATAGGAGTATGTGTATATGTGTATGTATATGTGTACATGTGTACGTGTATATGTGTATATATGTGTATATGTGTATGTGTATGTATGCATGTGTGTATATGTGTGCATGTGTGTGCATGTGTAGGGAAATTTCTCATTTTTTTCCTTTCTCTCCTGTGCCCTCTCTCGTTCTCGAATCTCCTCAATTTAGATCTCTCCTCAGCACTCATAATCCTATAATTACTGATTTCATGTCCTTGTGATCGTGTGTGTGCACGTGTGTGTGTGTGTGTGTGTGTGTGTGGTGTGTAACATATGAGCCATAAGCGAAAATGTGCAATCCTTGTGTGAGTCTCACTTGGATGCACTTTCCCGCAAACCCTCTCTTTACCTACAGTCGTGTTATCCTTTCGTGTGTTGTTGGCCACCCACACCTGTCGTGAATGGTGCAGTCCCCCCCACGCCCCGCCCACCGCCATGTTGACGGCTTGTGTTGTGTGTTTCCACACTGCCTACGTGTTCTGTGTAAAACCTTTCCCGGTGAGATCTGCTGAGTCTCGAGCATCGCGGTGCCGTGCGCGGGCTCCCTGCGCGCTCCCCGCCAGGGCTGCGTGGAAGGCGGAGTCGTGCGCGTGGCCGTGGGCGTGGCCGTGGCCGTGGGCGTGGCCGTGGCCGTGGGCGTGGGCGTGGCCGTGCGCGTGCGCACTGCGCTCACCTCTCCCGCCTCCCCCCTTCCGCTCTCCTTTAGCCTACGCGTTGGACGGCATCAACCTCTGCGGCTACTTCGCATACTCGCTTAGCGATCGCTCGGCGCCCAAGTCTGGCTTTTATCGATACGCTGCCGATCAGTTTGAGCCCAAACCGTCTGTGAAACATTACAGGAAAATTATCGACGACAACGGCTTCGCTGGCCCGGGGACACTGGGAGGAGGATTCTGTCCAGAAGAATACACCGAGTGCGCCGAATGCGGCTTTTTCCAAACCCGGAAGTCCTTGCTGGTCTTCGTCTCGTTTCTTGTTTTTTCTTTTATTATTTCTCTCGCTCTTATTTTTTACTACTCCAAGAAAGGCCAGAGAAGTTATAAGTAGAGTGAACGTCTGCCTTGGCCATTCCCTTTGGGATCAAGATGCACACGCTATCAGCATCAGCATCTGTATCTCTCCGGGTTGTGAAGCCAAATTCCACACATTTGGATTCTAGGAGACCTTTTTTGTCACGTGTGGTAGAGGTTTTAGACAGGTATTGGTGAGTATAAAATATTGCAGTGCCAATAGTATCTGGATCTATCTGGATCTGCTCTCTTTTTGGTGGCAATTACGCAACTATACTGACTGCAGTTTCTGCAATACCCCCGCGTGGAAGACATAGAATACCGCAGTGATAACAGTGCCAAACAGACAGCACTTTGGAGAACAACTTTAGGAACTTGTTTTTCCGTGTCTGTTTTTTAATTCACATCTTTTTGGAAGTAACACTCTCTTCGATTGCCATCTTAACACCCGCACTTTACCTGATCCAGTTTTACAAGGCAAAGTGAAAAATATCTAGTAGAGCTGGCCAAGAGACCCGAGGCCAGAACTGCCCGTTAAAAAGCGCTATTCCTACCAAATGCTGCTAATATCAATTTACGGATCTGCTTAGAAAGCACATTAATATTCTCGTGAATGTTTTTTGAGGTGTGCCCTGAACCCCAGATCCTTGAGGGCTTTCTCTTACCGACTTTCTTTTCAGAGCCTGCACGTAGGAGATTCTTTTGATAAATGTTCACAAAGAAATATAGATGAGCCCTGAGCGGCTGGCCTCTTCGGAAGCAGAGACTGTATTGCAACGCACTGCGGCCATTTTCCCAAGGAAAGAAGGGATTTAAAAAAAAAAAAAGAGCGACCTGAGTGATTTGATTGAACATCCTTTTGTCTTTGACCAGACCTTGGAATGAATGCAATGACCTTTCCCGTAGGAAGAAGGATGAGCTCTCTGTCAAACTGTAAAGAATGCCTCTTCAGAATATGCTGTCAGTGCTTGGGTGCCCTGATTTTCAGATGTCTTAGTAGCTCCGACAGCAGTGCAGTGTGAGCACACTGGGAGCCCGTCCTCGTGGCCGCCGAGCTCTACCGTGTGCTTCTGTCTCGTGGCCGCCGAGCTCTACCGTGTGCTTCTGTACCTGTGAAGGGGCTTTGAAGTAGCCCCCTCTTTGAACTCTTGCACCAACCATGCTACTGACTTCTGTAGAAAGGGCTAGTTAGGTCTTCCCCCTTCCACACCCCATTCCCTAAGTCTTACTGACTCTCACCCAGGAAAGTCTCTCTGAGTGGTCTTATAGATAAGCCAATACCAGATCAGGCAAGATAAGTCAGTCACAGCAGGCATGGCTACGCCTGCTGACACAGGGTCACAGCACACAGCCCATCACCCTGCTTTCTTCAGCTTGCGATGTGGTATGGTTTCCTCACGAATGATCAGCTTTTGCTGTGGTATTGTTTATACATCTGGACTTATTATTGAAATCAAACGCTACAGAATCAATAGTTTATTTTATGTCTATTTTTCTTGATTGCAGAGTAATATATATTAATTGTAAAAATTTAAGAAACAAAAACTATATGTAAAGAAAAAACTATAACGTGATCCAGAGATGCCGCTGACAGTTCCTTATGTGTAGTGTTTTGTGTGCTCAGATCATGTCATATGTAGGCATACAATCTTGTTTATTCATTTCTGTTGAAGCAATCTTTCTGTCATTAGTCTTCAAGGGCAAAGTTCTAATAGTTATGGAGAATAGTGTCTAAACAGCTCAAAACTGTTTTGTTGGTCCAATTTCCCATTAATTAGTTCAATAATAAATATCATTTAGAAATAATTTTCTTGCTGCATTATTTACTCTTCTTACTCCTAGAATGTAAAGAGAAGTAATTCTGTTTCTTGAGGAAGCATTATAACGAATCTTCGTGCATATTTACCTTCTTCCATAATTATGTGTCTGAGGATGGCTAGCGGATTTTTTTTTTTTTAAATAAAATTCTTTGTCAGGAGGCACAGTACTTGTGCTTACAATCTAGTACTTGGAAGGCTGAGACAGGAGGGTGACTGGGAGGTCAAGGCCAGCCTGGGCTATAGGCTCTGTTTTGTTTTTAAAAGTGGCAAAGCAACGAGTATTATCAAGTTAGCTAAGGTGACCAGAGCAATAGGGACATCCAGATGGCCACCGGAGGCGAGACCCTAGAGAGCAGCACAGACAAAAAGCCAAAGAGAAGAGAATGAGAACGGCCAAGAGCTTAGAAAGGGAAGAAACACACACCGCCAAGTCTGCCGGCTCGGTGGGCATCCTGGGAACTTTGTGTGCAGTAGAACTTCAGAGACCACCAGCTATTGCCTAGATGGAGGAGATGGGGCTTCTTGTGTCAGACTTGGGGACTGGGGCAGGCAGAGAGGGCCTGGGGGAGGGGCTTTGGCTAGTGGGGTTGCCTTTGTTTTCTACTGTAATGACTGAATATATCCAACTAGACAACTCATAAAGAATGGAAGTTTATTTAGGTCAGAGATTCGTCAGGCAGTGCAATGCGAAAGTGGTGTCATCTGGCACAGACCGGCCGCTGTACAACCCGGTAGGGATTGTCACATGGCAAGACAGAGCAAGTTCGTCAGCACTTGCCTCCTTATAGAGCCACCGGCTTCCTCATGGGGACCCCATCTTCCCCATCATCTTCATCTAATTCAAATGATCTCTAAAGACCAAATATCATTAATGTATCTTTGGAGATTAAGAGTCCAATATGTAAAAATTCCCAGGGAGACCCTCAACACCGAGGGAATGATAAACCAAGTCACTCTCCCTTCGACAGTTCCTCTACAACCTATAAAATAATTCACTCCTAGTTCCCAACTAGGCTAAACTATCGGTGGAAAGTATCCTTTAAAGGTCTGTATGGGTATTGTATTGTTGCTTTTCTCATGGCTGTGATCAAATCCTAACCAGAAACAACTTGGGGGTGGGGCAGGTTTCCTCTGGCTTGAGATTCAAGGAGCTACAGTCCATCACAGCAGGCGAAGCGTGACAGCAGAGAGAGGGCAAGCACAGGACCAGGCTATCCAGACTCAAGGCTCGCCCCAGAAACTCACTCCAACCTCCTAACAGGACCAAAACCTCTCAAAAGAGTCCCATCAATGGGAGACCAAGAAGGAAGCTTTTCCCTTGAGACCACTCCATTCTACCCATGTCACAAAGACACGAGGCTATGCCGAGGCACAAAGGACATTCATCTCAAGTTCAAAAGTCCCCTATTATCCTTTTTTATTTTCAGATTTTGTTTGTTTTTTATTTTCTGTGGTTTGCCTGTATATGAGTAAGGACACCATGTAGGTGCCAGCCAGATGGGGTCAGAAGAGGGATGCCCCGGAACTGGAGTTTCAGATGGCTATGAGTTACCATGTTGGTGCTGTGAATCAAATCAGGGTCCTCTGGAAGAGCATTAAGTGTACTTAGCCGCTGAGCTGGCTCTCCAGCAGCCCCCTGCCCCCCAGTTATCTTTAATAGTCCCAGTACTGATCAGAGGACCAAAGTCTCAGGCTGAGGAGATGGCTTCCTTCTTAAGGTTGTCTTTTGGGGGTAGGAGCATGGCTTTATTTCATCACAGCAAAGAAGTATATGACATAATTTTTCTAGATTAATTCTACTTATTCTTAACATGTTCAGATTTGTTGATAATTCAATATTTAGAGCTCGATATTGTGAAAACAAAGTCTGTTACTAGCAAGATGGTTTATTTACCCCAACACATTAGTTAATTTTTGTGACTTTTCATAGACATGTTCAGACAGATTCCGCTAGTAAAACTGAGAAGAAAACTCAATTCTTATATTTACTTTATGATATTAAATTATTTTGTTGTGTTATTTTGTTTAATTATACAATTTCTTTTATGGGTAGAATCCTGAAGACCATTTGGCAGAAGATATGTCCATATTTGTGTCTTGTACCATCTGCTCTTTTGAAACAATCAAATGACACAGACAGAACATTAGAATTTGCATATTTGTTATTTAGTTGGTAAATAGTTGTAGACTTATCAATTTTTCATTTATTTCCAAAATCTTTAGTTATTAGAGTTTTTCTTAGTTTAGTACAATCTTTGATTATGCTTATTTTATGGTAAAAACAATTTAACAGTAAATGACTTTATCTTGTATATAGTCATTGCAAATATAATTATTTGCAATAGAAACATCAGCCATGCCCCTTAATAAATGACTAGAATTGATGAGTTTGGAAATTTCCATTTCTTTGGGCTGCAGTTTCTGCTGTCTAATTACTGCTTCGAGCACAAATGTTGCCTAAGGCATCTCGTATTATTTTGGTCACCAACTGCAAGTGAATCAAAGCTTTGGTTAGTAATATTCACGATATTAGACGGCAAACTGTGCAGTGTTCACGGTTTGACCAGAGCTACACTTAAGACATGAACTCGTTTCTGCCTTTAAATCACAGGTTATCCTGAATCTCTCATAAACAGCCCCGAGGCTTCAAATGGATTGTTTCCACAGACAGGAGTAGGGGAGGGGCCGAGTGCTCAGCCAGAAAAGAGAAGAATGGACTTCAAATTAGAGAAAGGTTGACAGTTTAGATGAATACTTGGACAACACAATAAACGGAGCAGCGTTCGTTGCTATTGGTGTCATAGTAAAACGGCTTTAATTTATACCTGCCTGTCATTTCTTACCAACCATGATCACCAGCACAGTGCAGATTAGTCATCCTGTCACACTGGGGCATGAGGTGCAGAACTCCAGCTGGCCTGAGGACACATGATGTCACCATGATTCATCCAGGGAAGAAGGGAGGAGAGGGACAAAGCAGGAAAGTGGGTGAGGGGCTTGCTGGGGGGGGGGGAATCCTGAGCAGAGCAGCATCCACAGAGCCTGTTCATGTGTGTGTGCATGTGTGCATGTGTGTACACCAGTACATGTATGCGTGTACACGTGTGCGTGCATGCCTGTGTGTGTATGTGTGTGCACGAGTGTGTGCACGAGTGTGTGCATGCTTGAGTGTGTGTGCTTCTGCGTGTTTATGTGTGTGTGCTTGTATGTGTGCATGCATGTGTGTATGTGTATGCATGTGTGCATGCGTGCGTGCGTGCGTGCGTGTGTGTGTGTGTGTGTGTGTGTGTATGTGTGATTTCTTTCTCGTAGTTCTGGAGACAGAACCTAGGGTCTTGTCACTTGTTTGTTAAGCAAATGCTACGCTATTTACTGAGCTAAATCCCTAACCACAAAGTCACAAAGTTTTGGTTGTTTTTCTAAGACCAGGTTCTCACATCCCAGGTTGGTCTTGGAACACATTGCATAGCAGAGCCTTGAGCATCTGATCTTCATTGCTCTGCTTCTCAAGAACTGGGATCACAGCTACAATCCAGCACAGCTGGTTAGTGTGGTGCTGGGGACTGAGGGTTCTTGCATTGTATGCAAGCACACTTTCGATGGAGCCACAAACCAAGCCCTGCAGAACATTCTTGGAAAAGGAAAAACAAAAAGATCTGCCGTCTCCTAGATACGGAAACAGAGGGCCTGGTCTGGAAGAATGGAGCTCTAGGTAGTAGAGGCAGCCCCGGATCAGACAGGGGTCTGGAACTGCCAACTCTCCTAGAAAATCTGCTTTACCACCTTTTCAACCAGAGGTTGTTCTTGTCTATAAGGGGATGGAGTTATTAAGACCAGTGTGATCCAGCATCGGTAATACATCCCAGTCATCCGGGAGCTTTAAAGATAAACAAACAGGGGCTGGAGAGATGGCTCAGCGGTTAAGAGCACTGACTGCTCTTCCAGAGGTCCTGAGTTCAAATCCCAGCAACCACATGGTGGCTCGCAACCATCTGTAATGGGATCTGATGCCCTCTTCTAGTGTGTTTGAAGACAGATACAGTGTGTGTGTGTGTATAAAATGTAAATAAATATTTTTTTAAAAGTTAGAAAACAAACAAAAAAAAAAAACAGAGCAGCTTCTCTGGCGGGTAGGATTACCACAGGGGCTAAAACGAGAACCTGTAATTTCATCCTGGCTTCTCCAAATCTTAATATTTTTGAGAAAGTCTCACTCTGTAGCCCAACCTCACTTGGCACTTCCTGTACAGTCCAGGCTGCCGTGAAACTCCTGGCGATCATCTGGGTCAACCTCACAAGAGCTGGGATTACAGGGGTGAACCACCCTGCCCAGCACCACCTTTAAAACACATAGGAACTACGTGGGCGCGGTAGTTTGAAAGAGAATTGAGGCCCCAAGCCCAGACATTTGAGCACTTGGTCCCTGGTTGGTGGTGGTGGTTGGGAGCCGTTTAGGAGGCGTGGCCCCGCTGGAGGAAGCGTGTTTCTGGAGGCAGGCTCTGAGAGTTTACAACTTTACCCCACCTCCAGTCCACAGGCTCCGCTTCACCCCTGCAGTTAAGGTGTGAGCTTTCAGTTCTCTGCTCCTGGCTTTACCCCTGCCGCCATGCCTGCCGCCTCACCGCCTCACCGTGACAGACTCTTACTCCTCTGGAACCAGCAGCCAGAATAAGTTCTTCCCTAGGTTGCTTTTGGTCAGAGTGTTTTATCACAGCAACTGAGAAAGTGTCTAAGATACATGGTGTGTGTCTTCTAGACCGCCTGTCTAGCCGTGGCTTGTGTCTGAATGGAAATGTTCCCTCCAACTCTAAGAGTCCATGATTTGCCAAAGAGTGACACCCTGGACTCAAAGAGTATGTGAATGCAAAGAGTGTATTATTCTGCAGAAGTCCAGCGTGCTTTGGGTTAGATTTCCCAAGCATCGCTGACTGGTTTCCCGTGTGCCAGAGGTCATGTCTGTTTTTGATGATTTCAGTGAGCAGACCTTACTCACTACACAAAATGTTCTCTGTCCCTTGGGCCTGCTCCTCTGGAAACCTCACTGAACACACTATTGGGATTGGGTGATTGATTTTTCCCCATTAGATAAAGTTCTCCAAGGCAAGATATTTTTCGTCTTATTTGCCATGTTATTCTGTAGGAGATTTACTAATCACTTAATAAACATAAAGTGAATGCTGAGTGAAGGGAACACAAGAATATATTACACGTGGCTCTTTAATTACAGCTCAGATAACTGTTTTTCTCCTCCTTCCCCCAGTTACCTGGGGCCTAGCAGAATTCTTACTGGCATTTTGGCATCTCTTTAACAATATTTATGATAGAAATGGTGTTTGTGGCGAACACCCTCGGACTGTTAAAAATCTGGAGTTTCTGTCTCAGTCATTCAAAGATGGGGTTTTCATTTTATTTTAACAGATCATCATGGTCTATACTTTTTCAAGAATTAAAATAGAATAAAAATCATCACAATAACACACAGACCATTAATTAGTTCATTCAACAAATAACCAACGCACATTTATTGTGTGCAAGATACTAGAGTTATCAAACATAATGTCCTATCCTAGCCACTTTAGATATATTTGAAAAGCTTTGGCCATCAGTGGTGCTAGATAGCACTTTGCTATAATTTACATATAGTGTGATATTTAGGTATCTTCTCAGCAGACATTCAGAAAAATGTGGTTCTTTAAGCTAATGAAGCTAGCCAGACAGTGGTGGTGCACGCCTTCAATCCCAGCATTTGGGAGGCAGAGGCAGGCCGATTTCTGAGTTCAAGGCCAGCCTGGTCTACAAAGTGAGTTCCAAGACAGCCAGAGACACACAGAGAAATCCTGTCTCAAGGGGGGAAAAAAAAGAAGAAGAAGATAGTGAAGCTGTGTGGGCTGGAGAGCTGGTTCCGTGGTACTGTTCTTACAGAGGACCAGGCTGAACTCCCAACACCCACACAGTAGTTCACTAGTGTCTGTACCCCACCCCCACATCACCCCTTTCTAGAGGATATGAATGACTTCTGGTTTCCAGGGCACCAGTTGTACACTTGGCACACAAACATATACACAGGGAAAACACCCATAAAATTAAATAATAAAACACTGTAGTGCTGGATAGCTTTTGACACAGGGGAGAGCCTTGTGAGAAATGGGAACCTCAACTGAGAAAATATCTTCATCAGTAGGCAAGTCTGTGAGGGCGTTTTCTTGGTTAGCGACTGACATTGGAGGATCCTGGCCACTGTAGGTGATCACGGCAGCCCAGCCCTCAGCAGGTTGCCTACGAAAGTAAGCTGAGGGAGCAAGTCAGAAAGCAGCACTCTTCCCTGGCCTCCGGGTTCCTGGTGAGTTCTTGTCCTGACTTCTTTCAGCAGTGAAGTGTATGCAGCACATGTCAGCAAGAAAGCCCTCTCCTCTACAAGCTCTTAGAAAGGAAACTGGGAGCACTGTGTATTAAGAGTAATTACTTTTAAACTACCAATGAAGAATACATCTACAAACCAGATCCAGTTCTTAGATGATCTTTGGTATGTTGGTTGCCTGGTCCACCAGCCCCTTTAGTCTCTGCTTCCCAGGCTTAACTTTATTGTTTCGATATTTTAATTTCCTCTCAATAGGTCACACTTAGATTTCTAAAGTCTGTCCAAAAAGAAACTGATATTTAACGTGGCTGTCTATTAACATATAGGGTTGTTTCATTAATCCCAGTTAGCTTTTTAGTATCTCCTAATGAAGTTAGTCTAACTTAAATGTGAAATCTCTGGTTCTCTTCTCAAGTCCATTTTGCAGAACTCTAATGCTGGCTTACGCCTCAAATTCAGGATGAGGCATGGTAATGATGTAGGTTGGAAAAACCTCATCTCACAAACAAGGAAGACATTTCAAACCATGCCTGAGTTCTGTTCTGTGTGCATAGGAGGAAGTGCTGTTTTAAATTCAGCTGCCCCATAAACATGCAGTGATCCCAGCTATCCACCAAGACCATGTGCCCGTGTCGTTAGTATACAGCGACCCTGCTGGCTTCTTTCAAGTAAGGGCAGGCTCCACCATACACAGGCCCAGAGGCGTGTGTGTGTGTGTATGTGTGTGTGTGTGTGTGTGTGTGCCTGAGACACACACATATTTACCCTCAGCTAATGCCAAGGCAGTTTTTCCTCAATTTCATACTCTCAGTACCCTTCTGGAATAATTTTCTGCCCCTTGGTGAGCTCCTTCAGGAAGAAAAAGAAAATCTTGATTTTCAAAAATTGGGGTAAAGTATAGTTCGTCTGGAAAGCTTAAGTGTGAAAAAAAATAAAGCAATGTTTCATGTTCATAAGCACCGGAATTACCTTTTTCATGACAGCTTCATTTACTGTTGTAGACAGATACGGTGGTTTGGGTGAGAACGTCCCCCACAGGCACGCCATGTGTTTGAACACTTGGTCCCCAGTAGGTGGCTCTTTGTGGGGTTGGTTACGAAACCTTTAGGATGTGGAGCCTTGCTAAAGCCTGGGACAGGCCTCCCGGGATGTGGCTTCCCCCCAGCTCCGGCTGGATCTGCCTACTTCCGGTCTATGGACAAAATGGCACCAGTCAGCTTCCTCTTGCTGCTCCCATGCTTTCTTCCTTAAGCTCATATTTGGTTACCATGTTTTATTACAGCAAGAGAAAAACGACTAATGAAACAGGATCCCTAAAACAGACGATAAAGCTGACTGCTGCCTTGTTAGGGCGCCATCAGTGAACTGGGAGACTATGTCCCAGCGCTCCGGCTGGAGAGTAGCACGCATTTGTCACATCCTGTTTTTAGGGGTGTTTTATCCCCATTTTTGGTATGAGAAACCTTGGGTTTTCAGATGTTAAGAACATGTAGAAGGGTCAGTACAGGAGGGTGAGGAGATGGAGCCCGAGGGGCTGCTCCAGCACGCTTGCTGTGTGTTACCTCCGTGGTCCAGCAATCTCCTCCATTCAACAGTGATCCTTCAAAGGTGGATGGTCTAGGGAAGATGGCCAACTGATTTATAAGGAGAGGAGGTATCTGCTGTAGCTTTGAGGGCTACACAAAGCCCCAGCCATTTCCAAGAAAGGTTGTAAGCAGCAGATTCATGTGCTTACCAGCCTAGCAACAAACAAAACACTAAACACTTCACCCCATATCACAAGGAGATGAGAAAGCAAATATTACCATGCATACACCTCTGAATTCCCAGCCTCACAGAGGCTTTGAGGTACTGAGGTGCCTGGCAGTGCTTGCGTGCTAGCAGCCATTGGCTAAATGAATGTTCTTCTATAGCTGTCTTGAAATTCTCCCGGTACTTTTCTCTTTGGACTTGTGATTCCCGGTGATGTCTGATGGGCCAGTATAGCAGTGCCTTCCTTACACCAGCTGCAGGGTGACATGGGTGGCTGTCACAGCCCACATGCCTGGGGACCGACCTAAGTCTCACACGCTTGCCTTGAGGTGGGTCAATGCTTCTGTGGGTGGAAGACAGGTCGGCACCTGGGTGGAGATTTCAGCAGCAGGCACAGAGATCACAATCCAAACTTCACAAATCACAGGGAAATGTCAGAGGCAACGTCAAAACATTTTGTGAAAGCACCACGTGCCTTTGTGTTTCAAGCTGGCATTTCAAGTTGTTGGAGGGACGGTTCAGTGTTGACGACCATCTACTGCTCTTCCAGGAGAGCCCAGTTCATTTCCTACCACAAACAGCAACAACAACAACAACAACAACAAACCCATTGGTTTCTTAAAGGAAGAACTTTAAGCTTATTTCTTTGGTTACCCTCACAAGATTGGGCATCTCAATATTTCATCATGGAAGAGGTAGGAATTATGAGGCCCTGCCTTCTTGTGGGATGTTGACAGTTAATGGTGACTAGGGGAAGGAGCATCTTCAGTGGTCTAACTGTTGATGTGTTGCCCACACTCCGGTCAATAGCCTGTGTTCATGCAAGCAACCCTGATGAAACTCAATTGGATAGACAGGGACACACACACACACACACACACACACACACACAGAACATGGAAAAGAGGGAATTTGTTGGGAAGAAGGATCCAGCACAGGAGGAAATAAGAGAAGGTTATAGGTGTGTGTGAAAATGACTAAAATATATTATACATAAATATGAAACTGTCAAAGAATAAAATAATAACAGTAAAGGGGTTTTTGGTTTCTTTTTTTAGTAGGTCCTTCAGGTTATAAGTCTGTTCCTTTCCCAGGAGGAAATTTTACTACTAAAAGAAATAAAGAAGGATGCATCCTCCTTTTCCCCAAGTGCCTTGCTTCTTTTTATCCTAATGCAGAGAATTGTGAGCAAACTGTCTCCTTAGGGCTGGACTTAAAAGTATATCACAGCACAAAGGGATCACACACCAGACTACATTGGCAACCCCTCAGGCCAGAGAAGCCTCTGCTTTTTGGCACTTGTCAAAGCTGCCTTTGAGGTTGGGAGGCGGTAAAGCTGGGGACACCGGGTGTGTTCTCTTTCTCTTCCTCAGTTACAGCTCTTGCAACAAGTGCTGGAGCGTCAGTTGTGCTGGGCTTGGTGGCACACACCTTTAATTCCAGCTCTTCAGAGACAGAGGCAGGCAGATCTCTGTGAGTTTGAGGTCAGCCTGGCCTATTGTCGGGAATTGGTTCTAATGTTTTGCCTTAATTTGGCTCCCCAAAAGTCATGCTTCCAGACCTGAGGGTCCTTGTTCCCAGCTGGCTTTGATGGATAATAAAGAATTGCCATACAGCCAATGGCTGGGCAGAAAGATCGAGGTAGGACTTTTAGATTGTGTGAGTGAGGGACAGGGAGAGAGAGGAGAGACAGAATCACCATAACTCAGAGGGAGAAGGATCAGAGTAAGAGTGGCAGGAAAGAAAGCAACCAGTCATGTAAGGATTTGGGGAAATGGCCACTCCCCGATGGGTCTGAGGTAGCAGAGATAAAATGTTAACTTAGCAAGTTGACTCAGGAAAGAAAGTTGGAAGGGAGAGTATATGCTAGCCATGGGGGGGGGGGGGGCAGACTAGAAATGCCCAGCCATTGAGCTAGTCAGGGCGTATCAAAATTAACTGGCATATGTGTGTCTTTCATTTGTGAATCCAGAGAGTTTTGGGGTGGGTGCATATGTGCAACCTGCTGGGAGCCAAAGCGGTTTAACTAATTCATTGCTGCAGATGGCATCAACATGGTAGGCAAGAACTCACTATTAAAAATTATTTAGAGATTCTCAGATGGAATACACACAGACACACAGACACACACACACACACACACACACACACACACCACACACCACGATGTTAGATTAAGATTTCAGGGAGAATACTAAAATTTTTTTTATGAGATTCATATGTTACAGAATGCACAGGTTTGGCAAGATTCATCCTCAGGACGATAATATGACCTACTGTTCTAGGCCCCTACCTCCTAAAGCTGTTTCCAGAGAATTACTTCCAAAACAGCTTCAGGAATAACTGATGACTCCAGATGACCTCAGCTCATCCAACCTTTCAGACAGATCCAATCAGAACTTCAGTCAAATCCTGAGCCTTCTAAGCATACAGAGACTGGATAACAGATGCTAAAGCTAGCTTTCTTAAGTCTAACCAATTTTTCTACTTTTTCCACCCCTTTCTACCCCTTTTAAGAATTTTTTGTCACCCCTATTAGCAAGAAGAAGCCATGGAGAGTCATCAGCATGATTCCTTGAGTTTGGATGTCTAGTTATGTTTATTTTATAAATGATAGTTAGGTTTTCATTTTAAGGGATAACCTGAAAATGGTCATAATTTTGAACAGGAGGTAAATAGCTGGGATGGATTATTAAATTTATTCTTATACAAAGCATCATATAGCCACAATCTTACATTGGAAGAAATCTTTATAATTGATACAAATTGAAATTATAATTTTATATTGGTACAGAATTTGTGGGTTGATGCAGATTTAAGGGGGGTTGGGGGGGGAAATATGTGATGTGCAACGCCTGAAGTGGTATCCTATGGTGTGCCATCCTCGTACTCACACCGAAGATGCCGTCCACTTTTCTGGATAGAGGAAAGGATGCAGGGCTGGAGTCCGGAGATATATTGCCAGACACTTGGGTAGATTAAAGGATGAAATCTGTAACGGGACAGCATCAGTAGCCCACGTAACCCCAGCAACTGGGAAGTAGAAGCAGAGGGTCAAAAGTTCAAGGTCATTCTCAGTTGTTGCAAGTGAGTTCAAGGCTAGTCTGGTCTATGAGAAAATCTGTCTTAGCCTTCTCCCTTTGTCCCTTAAAAAAAAAATGAAAGAAATTAAAAATACACGGCAATATCATATCGTAAGAATGTGTGATTTTTATATCAGCATTGTACACAGTTGAAATTCTGAAACAAGGCAAGTCCTCAGAGAGAAATAACTTAACCCATTTTTATCACATAGTAATTTCAGCCATTAAAAAAATTTAATTACAGCCAAACCAATGAGTTAGGAAGTCTTTGCAGCAGTATTGAGTGAGAAACTCTAGCTGCAGAGATACAAATTACTACCTGTAAAATCAGGGTTGAATAGACCACAACACGGAAGTAAAGAACAGAAAGGACTCAGCTCCTGTGGGGAGCAGAATGCAGGGTCTTCATTCTCAGCCATATTATATTTTTATAGCTCTGATTACAAAATACGAAGTGTGTACGCTACCAGCCTGTAGGGTTTGCTTTTTTCTTACTGAACAAAGAGCAGGTTTTTATATTTTACTCATTGAACTTCTTCCCAGAAGATAAATGTGGAGAACATGACACTTGGCCGACGAAATAGAGTGTGAAGACAGTTTTCTACCAGAACTCTGCAAACGTCCTCTTGTTTCCAAGGGATGCCTGGTAAGTGCATGGTCCTGGCTGACGTCAGTTCAGCAAATCTCCTCCAAATACAGGTAAACAACTCAAACAGCTTCAGGAAGTCCCCAAGACGGACCAGATTCACTTGGTCCCTCCCTGCCAGAGTATGCAATACTCTGATCTGATACTGAGAGTCCCTTTAACATTAGCCAAAAAGAACTGCCAAAAAGACTCGCACACAAGCCAGGACACAAAGAAGACTGAGACAAAGTTGCAAAAAGACTCTGAGACCAGAACAACTGCACGGGAGAAGCAGAAACCAGCTGAGCTGCCTGGAAGAGGTTTAGACCAACTGAGGTACCTGCGGAGATCACTCTCTGACTTCTTGAGCCGCCTGCAGGCTCCAGCTTCCCAGCTTTTGTGAATCATCACCCGTGCTCAGGAGGACCTTGGTGATGCTACCCGAGTCATTTCTGCTCCTGTAAGTAAGTAACCCCCTTACCCATAATTCTGCCAGGAACCCCAACACAATTTATTGGTTCACCAAGATGGACTTTGGCGGTGACTGACTGTGCTTTTTGGACTGAGTAGACGTGTGTTGCATCTTTCCTAGGAAAGGTTTCGTCACACAACAACGGGAGAATAGAGGTGGGAGTGGTGGAGGGGGGAGGAAGGGAGGAAGAGAGGAAGAGAGAGTAGAGGAAAACAGAGGGATAGAGAGGGAGGAGGAGAGACAGAGAGAGAGAGAGGGAGGGAGATAGGGTAGGAAGTTTCTTGGAAAAGCCAGCACATGTGCTCTGGCCTTGGTTTACATTCTCTTCTTGGAGTATAAAATATAAAATAAAGCTCTAGCTGTCCCAGGCAAGCTGTCACTTCCGTTGTCCACGTAACTGTTACTCACTGACCTGTCGGCAATTACTTCCCACTGAGCATGCTGGGAGAGTCAGGAGAATCCCTCCCCCCCCCCCCCCCCCCCGCCCTTTTCCCAACCTGTTAAGTAAACACAGGAGCTCTAAGTTTCTTTAGAGCACCATTTGTCAGGCTGTGCTCTTGTCATGGAAAGAAAGAGACCATTATACGGCCATTTTGCTGAACTTGGCAGTTTAATGTAACAGCGAGCTGTTTTACCACCTCTATACTTTAAAATATTTTAATTCCCTGAAGAAAAAAAAAAAGTGACCTTATGTAGCTACAATTTTCCCACCTCCTGCAGGATTGACACACGAGGAGCAACAGGAATCCACGCCATCTGAAACAGTAGGACCGAGACTTGAAACTCTGCTGAGTCCTGCTCCCCACGTGGGGGTTAGCCAGCACAGTGGAGGAGTTAGCCTCCTCCCGCAGGCTGCTCCAGGCACTGCTGTCTAGTGACCTTGTGTTCTCTGACTTTAGTCCTGTGAGGCCGTTTCCTCCTCACAAGGTCCACTTCTGTTTTCCTTAATAAAAGTCTTAGGAGGGGCTGGAGAGACAGCCCAGTGGCTAAGGGAGCGTCACACTATTGCAGAGAGCCCTGGCTTGGTTCCTCGCATGCACACACACCTGCAACTCAAGTTCCAGGGAATCCGATGCCCCCTTTCGGCCTCTGTGAGTCCCTGCACGCCTGTGGTACATAAACACTCTGGCAAACCCTCATAGATGTAAAATAAAAATAATAAATTGTTTTCTAAAAATGTCTTAGGACCTATCTCCTTTCTTTATCGATAAATCACTTATCTTTGTTGATAGTTTTTCTTTATTGATGAATGCACAGCTTATGTTAACTAACCCTTAAGGCAAACCCCTCCTTCCAAAGATGAATTTGTCAGATTGGTCTTGGAATTCTCTCCCTTTGGTTCCTGAGAGAATCTTTGAGAACAGATCTTTTATAGCTTGTTCTTAAAAAGAACACACACACACACACACACACACGCACACGCGCACGCGCACGCGCACGCGCACGCGCACGCGCACACGCACACGCACACGCACACACCAGGTTTTTGTGAGGTTTCTGGCTGCTCAGAAACTGTACTCAGCATGCTGCCAAGAACAGCTCTGCGCCTGCAGAGGTGGGTGATTATGGGGAAGTAATTTTTAGAATGGCCACATTAAACAATAGCGAGGGAAGGCTCCCTGGTGAATTTTGCTGCTTTGTGTGACCTTCCTTAATGTAAATTTCAGAGGTGTTAACACACCAATCAGAACAGCTATCATGATTTTAATTTGCGCAAGCTCTTTGGCGACAGCTGGAGTGCAGGCTTGCTAGTGTGTCCGAGAGTCAGGAGGCCTCGTGCCCTTGGATGCCCACGCCTGAGGACTCAGTTGGGCAGGGCTCATATTTTGACCATGTGCGGCCTTGCACATATCCACTATAGTTGAAAATGGTTGCTGTTTATCATCGTGTATGGCCTTCCTGTGGTCCTGCTGACCCAGCGGGTGTTTACTCAGTGGCTCCAATGCATTGTGGGAGGGCTAGAGGAGGCAATGCTCTCAGTGACCCAGAAGCCTTATTAATGGCACGAGCGATTGTGCATGTGTGCACGATCGTACGTGTGCGCATGCGCGTGCCTGTCTGTGAAGGAATGGGGACTTTATCATTCATCTTTTTGTTTTTTATTTTTGGTTTTGTTTTTTGTTTTTTTCGAGACAGGGTTTCTCTGTGTAGCCCTGGCATCTTTCTTTTCCCTAACCCCCGTCCCCTAAGTTTCTACCTGCCACTCTGCTCCAGAGGTGAGGTGAAAACAGCCCTGGTGTGTCGCAGCATTGCCTGTCTGGGGAGAGACACATTCCCAGAGGGTTGCTGTACAGACAGAGCAGAGTTAGGTGAGGTAGGAGGGAGGGATGCTTCGTGCCTCCTGCTCCTCAGAGAGGACTCAGCGATGGGGCCGGCTCTGGCAGCCAGGAACCTTTCCCAGCATCCTCCTCTGACTGTCCTTCCCCCTCTGTTCTCTGGACTGATGCAGTGCATCTCCATGGTTTACAGCGTCGGCTTCCAGCCATTCTGCATGTTAGAGTGGCAGCATTTTTCTGCTGGGCCCTGCTGGGCCTCTCAAGCTGCCTGAGTTTGAGTGTTTCCCAGTTGGAGAGGAAAGTGGGTGTGTGCACGCCCCTCTTCCTTCCTCAGGGGAGGAGGGGCTTAATGAGGAAGACCCGTGTCAACAGAGACCAAGTCCAAGCCCAAGCAGGTCCTGTGAAGCGGGACACAGTCGGGGGCACTTTACATCACCCAACACTGCTTCCGGTCAGGATCACTTTACGTCACCCAGGCTACCTATAGCCGTTCCAATGGACTTGTTCTTCCGGCCGTCTAAAACAAGGAACTGTTAAATACTTAACCATCTACGATGCACGGTTTTTAAAATGTGCCTACACACACATGGTATGCAGACATCCACTCAGGCATATACATACACGTTAAATAAGTATTAAAAAAAATGAAAACTGCTCATTTTTGCAGGATATTTGATCACATTGTGGACCCAAAGATTGTGAACTGGAAGAAAAAAAATCTGTTACTTATTGTGTAGCTGAGCCCTAGCCACACACCTTTAACCCAAGAGCTTTCTGTTTACTGTAAACAAGTAGTTGTGGTGCGGCTCAACCCTAGCACACACCTTTTACCCAAGAGCTCTTGGTAAACAAGAGCTAAAGGAAAGGTCAAGAGGAAGAGCTAGCCAGCAGCTGAGGGGGAATGAACACAAGGAAAGAGAAACAAGGGTCTTTCAGGTGAAGGGTATTAAAGACATCGCGAAGTAGGACCGGGGGCTTTCCCTTCAGGTTGTCAGTGGAGTAGGAAGGTCAGCTGGGTGCTTTCTCCGCCTCTCTGCACTAGCAGGTGTTCGCCTCAGCTCCCGAGTCTTCATTGATAAAATCGAATGGCAGGGATTTTATTTTAAAACAACAGTGCATGATATTGACAGAACGGTCCATCTCCAGTAGAGTGGGTGTCCTTCAAAAGGCGGCAGTGGTAGATGTCATCACTGAAAGAGACACTCAGGCTTCGCTGCCAGGAACATAAAATAGCTGTGACTTTGGAAATTACTTTGGCCATTGCTTAAAAGCATTAAAGCAGGAATGACTCACTTCGCAGCTCCACAGCTGAGAATCTACCAGAAATTCGATTCCGCCCATGTAATCAACCGCTCTTGGGCCTCACTGCAGATAGTCTCTGTAAGGAAGAGGCCCAGGAGGGCTCTGAAGAGTCCAGGGCATGACACACTTTCTGGGCTGACGACTCCCCTTTCTCAGCCAGGTCCTGCCTCACTCGTCTGGGACTGTGGGAGCCTGCCCTTGTCGTCACAGCTACACAGGATTTTCAAACAATTTCAAGATGGAGATGCTCATAGCTCATGCAAGGAAGACTGGCTTGCCTTGCCTCTGTTTCCCATTGACATGGTCAGGCAGAGCTGGTCTCTCTCTTCTCTTTATTTTTTACTGAACATGTTTTTGAAACTTCTTTGTATTATTGTTTCAAAGTTTGTTGTGTGTGTGTGGCGCATTCTGGGCTGAAGGCCTCCTACTTCCATGTGCTGCAGGAAGGACACCTTTGAACTATTCTTAGCCTTTCGTGTTGTTACAAAGAAGCAAGATGCAGCTGGAGACCCAGAAATGCTGAATTTTCAGCTGCCTCTTTGTCAATCCCACCCACCAAGGATTGATAATCTATGATCGACACCTTTTCAATGTACTGAGAACTACAGAAAAAAAAAAAAATCCAGGGCTCTTGCCCCAAGTCTCAATTTTAGGACTAGCTGCACCCAGACATGTTACTGGGTGAGAACCTGGAGATGTGTGTGTGTGTGTGTGTCACAGTGAGGTATACCCCAGAATTTCCGAGGCTGCAGGCTCAGGTGCATAATAAGTAGTTTCTCTCAGTCGATGTTACCCCCTCCTCCCAGTCCCTGTGTAAATCCTGAGTTCTCCTCCGCAGGTCTCCTCAGCCTGCTGTGTCTCCATCATGGAGGCTATCTGCAAACTATACCTAACATGTTGTTCTGTGGAAGACCCCAGCTCCTGTCTCAGCAAGACAACCCCAAGAAGTCTACTCCGGATGGTTGCCATGGTCACTCTGTGGAGAGCCACCCCCTCTCAGAGGCAGGAGAACAAAGATTCAATTGCCAGGGTTTTCTGTCCTGGGTAAGTAATTTCAGGAGAGTTTTTCTGTGCCTCATTTTATTCTTGAAAACACCGTGAGAGTATTATTGCATTAACGCATACATTATGCGTATGTTTAAATTATATGGATGAGGAGATCAGTGGATCTGGCGCGTCTGTAATGTGTTCACGCAGTAAAAGCCTCACGCAGCTCTGCCCAGTGTTTCCTACAACTTTCAGCTCCGGAGGCTCTCTCCCACAGTTGCAGAGCCCGAAATGTCACCTTGAACAACCTATTTTCAATCTCTGCATAACATCTTGACTTTGGAATGTGGGAACTGGAGGTGCTGTTTGTGTTACGCTCCCAAATCCTTGAACCGGAATTACAGCGTGTTCTTCTGTCTTCCCCGGGAAAGCAGGCCCCTCCACCCCTTCCTAGTGAGTTCCCCAGCGCTGGAGCCCTGCTGAGGGAACTGCTGTTTAAAATCCCGCTGGAGCCAGAGTCTGTCCAAGTTCCTTCCCCGCTGGGTGTCTGTTTTGCATCAAGATGAGCCCAGAATTGTATCTAGTCCGCCAAAAGTGCCCAGGGGAGACCTTGGGGTTGTGGGGAAAATCATAACAGTATCTCTGCTTTCTAAGCAGTCGCCTTGCGGCTGGCTCCTCAGGCCTGTGAAGAGCTGCAGAGCTGGTTAGATATTTCTAGGCCTTGAGTCAGAAGCTGGGTATAAACACTCCTGGGTTTATCCCCAAACTCCTCAGAACTGATAGATGGCCCGGAAGATGCCACTTCCAAGTTGCTGTGGAATTGGGTGTCCTATTGGCATGAGAAATCATGACCAGAGAGTCAGGTCCTTGGTCTTCCTCTGGTAAAAAACAAAAACAAAAGCAAAACCAACTTGACAAAATTGTGCCTTATAAGACCAGGACAGAGGAGACTCAGCAGGTGTTTAACAAGGGTAGGACTTCCCACAAGCAAAGGCTTCTGGGTTCTCCTGAATGAAAAGCTGAGTCTTGGCGGCCTTGAGACATTTTGTAGTTAATCATAATTGTCACCTTGATTGGACTGAGAAATACCTAATGACAGTTTAATTCAGAGCAGAGCTCCTGTTGAGTGGACTATGGAGGATCATTGGAGTGGGGGAAGGGGGCCCTGGCAGAGGCTGGGGAGTGCCCTTCGGTTGTGTCCACCCCTGGCCTCTTCCTCCTGCCCTGCTTCTACCTTGAGGTGAATGGCTGAAACATTTGAACCAAAAATAAAAATAAAAATCCTCCCTCTCCACAGGTTATTTCTAACAGGTCTTTGTAGGGACGACAAACTTAATAAATGAAGTAGGGGTCAGGTGCGAGGAGGCTGACAGAAAGTGTTGTTCTGATATCAAGGCAGAACTCTCTTGTCCTGGAATGTTCTAGAAAAGGACAGCTTCCAGGCCTGCAGGAGAAAGTAGGAGTTATGGGGTGCGGTGGAGTAGGGGCCTAGAAACAGTCCTATCCACCCCAAACATTATTGACAAGAAGGTGAGGTTGACCTTCAGATTAAGGCATTTTTATGCTTTGGCATAATTTCAGATTTCTCTTCATCCTGAAAATAGTTTCTCCTTACCTGCAGATGCCAGAAATCCAAGTAGCAGGAGATTCCCCTCAAAGGGATAAAAGGCTTACTTATGCAAATATGTACTGGAGCAGTTCATTCATTTTAAAAGGTCCTCAGTCAGCAGGTGATTGATGATTGATACAGGCCCCGGCAGATCAGAGGGACTGGCGGCTGTTCTTGGCTGCCCACCTGTCTGTCACTCCTGGGAACCACTGAAGACCAGCCTCTATCAGATTGACTCATGGGCACATTTGTGGGCCATTTTCTTGATTATTAATTGACATTTGGAGAGCCCGGTTCACTGGGGAAGGTCCTATCACCGGGCAGGTGGCCCTTGGCTGGCTGAGGAAGCCAGTAACCCTAGATCCTGCCTCAAGCTCCTGCCTTGGCCTCCCTTGATGGTGGACTGTAGCCTGTGAGATGAATTAAACCCCTTTAACCTTACATTGCTTCTAGGTAACAGTGTTCGTTGTGACAACATAGGGCAAAGTAGAGCCAGGGCACTCCAGACAGACCTGGGCAGTATCGCTGGACACCGACACAGGGAAGGCAGGCAAGGCCTGTGTACCGCCCCCTTCCCAGGGCCCAGGGAAGGCCGGCTCTTCAATTACGCCAGTAGGAAACAATGTGGTGCTGTTTCCTGCGAGATAACCCAGATTTAGGGAAATGAGTCAACACAGGCCCATTGTGGGATTATCTCCATCAGGTGAACCACACCCCTCTGATAAACTGGCGGAACCCAATCTTTAAAGGTGAACTAGTGTCTCTTCACCCATGGATTCATCATATTCTGAAGACTGAGTGAATCTGGGCCAGCAATCCATTCTGTTTAAGCTCCACCCCACAATTACCTGGCAACAACCAGGTATGCCCCTCCCATAGTTGCCTGGCAACAGCCAGATAGTCCTGGCCCACTATAAAAGGGGCTACTTTCCGCTCCTCTCTCTCTCTCTCTCTCTCTCTCTCTCTCTCTCTCTCTCTCTCTCTCTCTCTCTCTCTCTCTGTCTCTCTCTCTCTGTCTCTCAACGTTCTTGCCTCTTGGCACTCCCACCTCTCTCCTCTCTGCCCCTCTTGGGCTCTCCTCCCCTCCCCCCTCTCTCCACATGGTCATGGCCGGTCTCCACTCCTCCACTTCTCTTCTCTTTTTCTCTCTCCCTTTCTCTGCCTCCACTACACCATTAACTCCCATCCTCTGCCCTGAATAAACTCTAGTCTATACCATGTCTCTGTGTGTCTGGTCCCTCAGGGGGGAAGAGGTGCCTGGGCTCCGGCTCTCCTAGGCACCCCCTTCCCTGCCACACTGCCGTATACCATTCTCTAAACCCCATTCTCTAAACCCCATTCTCTCTTTTTATGACCCCATCAATGTGGCCTTGGGATTCTTAGGGTCCCTTCCTTCCAGCTGCTGGTAAGGACTCAAATCCCAGGAGGTCAGTGCAAGGCAGGGCCGGCTGTGAGCAGCACCCTAAGGCAAGGCTTGGGGGAGGGGCACTCTGTGAGCAAATGTTAATTCTGTCCCCTGTGTTGTCCAACATGTTGAGTCTTGTTACCATGTTGTTGTCTTCTCTCTTAGGAGTTAACCCAGATGGGCCAGCCAGTTACCTGGTATAAACCGTTGCCTGGAAAAGTTGAGACACCTTAAGCAGGCTTTGCTAAAATGGCGGGAGGAATAATTATCCCTTTGTGTATCCTTCTTTCCCAGAAAGCTTGGCCTCAGTGGGCTGCTTACAGAACAGCCATGTTTCTGATGAGTTAGGGCCTGTCTGAAGAAAAACTTAGAAAAATGTGCGATCTCTCTCTCTCTCTCTCTCTCTCTCTCTCTCTCTCTCTCCCTCTCCCTCCCTTCCTCCCTCCCTCCCCAGATTCCTTCTGGCTATGCCAAGATTTTCAGCTTGGCTTTGAGTGTTTTTAATTTTGATTTCATTCTAATTAAATTGTCCTTGACCTTACTTCTGAATTCATTCTTATATTCTTTTATTAGTGAGAATAGGAACCCAAGAGGCAACCCTGGTGACGTGTTAGCTCAGGTGGAAGTGGCCAATGTTTCCAGTAAGAGATGAAAACATGAACACTGACCAGTGGAAAATGCGTGTCTGAAAGGCCAAAGCACCTGCAGAGGTCTGAGAAGTCTAGCTCCTGAAATAAAGCTAGGCAGGGGATTGCCCCTTGGTCATTAGGCGGAATCATTAAGTGTTAAGGTCTGGGGCAGGCAGGTTCCTGACATCTGTACACCCTAGGCAGCTCTCCGACTGGCTAGAAAATGTGGCCATCTGGTGTCGTGAAACTGGCAAGTACAGTTTTCAGAGCAGCCATTTCCCTAAGCTGCTATCCCCATCCCCCACAGACATGCAAGGCATGGGTACTCAGCGCAGTGATGAAACGACAACTCCTGTCCCTGAGACTTTAGCAATTCTAGTATAAAGGATGAATCCTGAGGTGGCAGACATGATGCTGAAGAGGTCTCTGCCACAGCCTTCTCCTTGTCTGTCTGTAACTGTGAAACTTCCCACTGTCTGTTTCTTTCTTCTATTTTTATCTCATTAATCATTTTTATTGCTTCTTGGCCATTTTCTCTTTAGACTGTGTACTGGTTAGATTTTATTTTATTCCATCCTATGCTTTACTGTTTTCAACTTTCCACAAGCTAGGATCATCTGGCAAGAGGGAAACTCAGTTGAGCACATGTCTCCATCAGATTGGGAAACTCAGTTGAGCACATGCCTCCATCGGATTGGGAAACTCAGTTGAGCACATGCCTCCATCGGATTGGGAAACTCAGTTGAGCACATGCCTCCATCGGATTGGGAAACTCAGTTGAGCACACGCCTCCATTGGATTGGGAAACTCAGTTGAGCACAGGCCTCCATCAGACAGGCAAATCTGTAGGGACATTTTCTTGATTAGTGATTGATGTGGGATGGACTCAGTCCACTGTGGTGATTGCCACACCTGAGCAAACTATGAAGAGCAAGCCAGGAAGAACAAGCCAGTGAGCAGTGTTTTCTTCTCTCTGGCTTCTGTTTCATTTCCTGCCTCTAGGCTGCTGCCCTGACTTTCCTTGATGATAGAGGGCAATGTGGAAGTGTAATCCAGATAAACCCTTTCTTATCCAAACTGCTGTTGGTTTTTATCACAGCAATGAAAATAACTACTTTAAAATAAATACTATAATTTAAATGTAATATGTTATATATACTATACATATTGTATGATAAATATAAATAATATAATTATGCAATGTATGCTATAATGAATAAATAATTACAATATATATTATGTATAATACAATAAATAATAAAGAAATATATAATATAAATAAGTAATAAATAATGTATATAAATAGAATTAATATAAAATACAGTATAAATAAAAATATAATATAAATGTAATAACAATTAACAATAAAAATTGAAATAATAAGTGAATGAACTAAAAATTTACAGACAGTAAATTTTGTAAGGTCATTGAACACTTACGTTTGCTGTCTCACATACTTTCTGTGGATATTTCCTAATAAATACATTGACTCAAGGTTCTACTTGTTTGGTGTTTAAACATTTTAGAAACAAATTAACTTTTTTTTTCCGGAATACCAGCCAATTCTCTATTTGCACTACTGGGTTATGTTGAAATTGTCAAAATGCAAAATCTCAGTTATTTTCTTGGTCCTGGAGCCTTGTGCTATTTCCCTGTGTATAAACTTATATCATGTCAGCTGCATTGTATGATTAAGGAGGAGGCAGAATAGCCAGAGGCATCTGGAAGAGTCCAGGGGGGAGAGAGAGAGAGACAGAGAGAGACAGAGAGAGACAGAGAGAGACAGAAAGAGACAGAGAGACAGAGAGAGACAGAGACAGAGAGAGACAGAGACAGAGGGAACAGAGTTGAAATAGCAGGGTTATAAGGAGGATGTGTGGCTGGGGAGGGAACAGGTTGGGGGGGGTGTTACTGTAGGGGCGGAGGTGGGAAGGGCCAGGATTCCAGCATGGAGTTTCAAATTTGTAACAATTGCTTGGGATGCTGTGGGAGCCTGGCAGCCATCAGCATGTTTTGGTATGGTAACAGGCACCCCAGGTAGCCATTTGTCTCTTCTGCCTTTTGAATTTGAGGAGAAGGAGTTTCCTTTGATCCTGACACCCTGCCTGCACGGAAGAGCTTTCCTTTATGACCCCTGACATCTTTACACATGGTCCCAGAGGCAGGGATGTGGGGTGAGTCAGAAGGTGCGCGACACAGTGGGGAGATGTTAAGGAACACACAGTCCAAGCCCTGGGGAGTTTATATCAAATAGGAGAGTTATGGACACAGAAGCAAACGTCTGCTTCATACAATCAAGGGACTTTTTCGGACCAGTGAGGTGGTTCATTAGGTAAAAGCACTTGCGATCCGTCTGGAGAAGGAGGGAACTGACTTGTGAGAGTTGTCTTCTGACCTCCATAGAGGGTATGTGTGTATGCATGCACAGCAACGAAGGAGCTATAGATAAATACATAAATGTGATTTTAAAAAGAAGTAGATAAATTAACAAGTGTTTGTAACAGGGAGTGGTCAGGAAAGGCCAGGAGAAGAAGCGATGGCGTTTAATTAGGCAAATGAACCAAGTGACATCTTCAGCCTTGCAAGTTAGTCATGCTCCGGAATTTCAGGCCTGTGTAGAGACTGAATCAATAAAAGGTATGTGTGTGTGTTTAATATATTTATATAATATAACTAAAATATCTAGTTATATTATCGTCAAGTTACACAGATAATATCAATAATCATACATAACAAAAGTGTGCCTTTTGGGTCTGTATGATAATATTAACTCAGGAGGTTATGGGGGCTGGAAAAGTCCCACAATTCGTGGTGTGTAACCTGGAGACTTGGGACTGCTGGCGTGGGGTGACTCAGTCCAAGCCTGAAGGGCTGATGGGGGTTGCCGTTGTGAAACCCAGGCCCAAGGAGGAAATGCCCCAGCTCAAGCAGTGTGTGTGTGTGTGTGTGTGTTTGTGTGTTTGTGGGGGGCGGGAACAAGTCCAAGTTCTCCTTTATTTTTACTCTATTTGTGCCTTCAATAGATCAGATGATGCCCGGCCACGTTGGGGAGGCCACCTACCTCCCTGTCTCTTGTGGTTTGGCCGCTCTGTGGTCCCACACAGAGAGCTGGAACCATAGATCCGTAGGCGCAACTGACTGCTCAGCATCCGTGCGTTGGGTGTGCATGAGGTTCGGCGCAGCGCGGTCTGAGCAAAGCTCGTAGAGACCCTCTTTCTGACAATGGCTCCCGCCTTGCCAACTGCCCACTCAAACCGACATTTCCTCCTCTTTGTCCATTAAGGACTTTTCTTTCCTTGTGTAAGCTTTCCCGTGTCACTTGATACAGGTTTGCAGTTTGAATGAGAAGCGTCCCTCGAAGGTTCTTGTACTTAACACTTGGTCTCCAGTCGGTGGTGCTCTCAGGGAGGGTACGGAACTTTTGGGGTGTAGACTAGCACTGGAGGAAGTGCTATTCTCTTTAAAGCCTGAGAGGCGGGCTTTGAAGGTTTACAGGCTGGCTCCGCCTCCTGCTCACTGTCTGTGTTTGGATGGAAATCAGCTAAGCTCCCTGCTCCTGCCATCCCGACTATTTTAATCACAGTATTAAAAAGTAACTAACAAGTCATCTTGAGCTAATTTCTTCCTCCCTTTTCCATAACCAGCTACTAATACATTTTCTTAATTTTAGTTACATCTTCGAAAATATATCGACTTTCCCCCCCCCCCCCCCACAAATGTTCTTCTTCATCTGGGTTGTTATAGGCTTCTTCTAACTGGATCCATACCCTCCACTGTGCAAGCACACTGTCAGCCTAATTGCTGGCCATCCAGGCTGCCCACTGCCAGCCTCGTCCTTAGCACCCAGCAGGCCTTAGGCTGGTGAGGGAAGGACAGTCCCCAGCCTGGGAGAGTTCATTGTTCTGTGCTAGAGCTGCAGGTGGAGTCAAAGTCATGGTTCTGGTCAGCTACTAGAACTGACAGACCGCTCTGGCTGTAATTGATCCAGGTTCTGAGTGTTCGATCCCCAGAGCATACTGCCCGTAATGACAAGCAATGAGATGAATAACAAAAGGAGCTGTAATCCCTTCACTGGTGCATCTAATGCTATTTGGGCCGCGTCCTTGGTGATCTCATCAGTATCCTCTTTTTAACTATTGCTAGCACCCAGAGACGGTGCATTGGAGTTTGGGGCATTAAGGGCACTGTTTTGGTTTTGAAAATGTCTACTCTTAGGTTGGCTAGATGAAATTATAAATCTACACACATATTTCCCATCAAATAGGGAGTAAGAGAAAATAAGCGTGTCTTAAAACACGAAAGCAGGTCACTGTGGACAAGTGTCAGCAAGGGAACGGGCAGGCAGTGAGAGACAACAGCACAGAGATCATAGGTGGGAAGAACTCTGACAGGGATGGGTGGGGCTTCGTGCCCTGCTCCCGCCCACATGGGCCTGGGATGGGTGGGGCTTCGTGCCCTGCTCCCGCCCACATGGGCCTGGGATGGGTGGGGCTTTGTGCCCTGCCGAAACTGCCAAGAATGCCCCTCCCTCCTTTGTTCTTGCCTCAAGGCGAGCTCTTCCTCTGAAAGCTTAAAACCTGTGTACCCCGGAAAATTAAACGAGACCTCGACAATTGAACCCCCCCTTGCCTGGTCTCCTTTATCTCTCCCCCCTTTGACCCTCGGGTATCACCCCTTTGGAACCCTGAATAACTGGACCTGCTGGATGGGTCAGGTGGGGCTTTGTGCCCTGCTCCCGCCCACATGGGCCTGGAGGTCGGAAGAGTCTCTTTTAGTCTAGCTTAAGTAGCTCTCATTAAAGCAAGTGTATATTTTCACTTTCTCTTTCTTGGCTCCAGTTTGTTCAACCAAAAGCCCAGGCTCCCTTGACACCGGTGAGATGTCCCATCTCCCAACTTTCTGGCTGTCACCACTGCCTCTGGGTGGTCACAGGCTTCATAGGACCCATTCTCATTATTTGTGAATTCTGCTTGCTCAAGTTAATGTATATAGTCCCTTCAGTGCCTATCAGCGGATGCTCACAGATGGCCCCAGGATGTCATGAAGTTAATAACCTGCACCCAGTTGGTAACTTGTTACTATCCAAGCTGACAATATCCGGGACCCACACGTGTACACACTCACACAGCAACACACGAGTTTAGCCACATTCAGGCTCTGACTGCCTTCTCTGTTTTCTCATTTGTAGGTTTTATAGCATAAACATCTTCTGTTTGGTGTTATTCCTCTCCCCCGCCCGATTTTGTGCTTTTTGGTGGTGATATCAGTGACCAAAATATTTAAGGTGCTGTCTGTATTGTTATGTTCAAAAAGGTTATAATATGTCTTACAGGAAAATTATGTTTGTTAGATAAGCATCTTTGAGGACTAGAGTCCGGGTGCTGATGGCCGCAGTTCTGTATTAAAAAAAAAAAAATCAGTATTAGTTCAGTGGTGGTGGTGATGGTGCACATCTTTAATTCCAGCACCCAGGAGGCAGAGGCAGGTGAATCTCTGTGAGTTCGAGGCCAGCAATAAAGAAATATAAGATATATGTCCTATGGGGATGTGGTGAGGTATGGGAGAAGGGGGCGCCTCAGCAGGCCCATGCCAAGGTATCTTTTCCCCCTGCAGGACCAGCATCACGACAGTACAGAATAGAGTTTATTCAGGGCATGGGGAGGGGAGTTAAGGGGGCAGTAGAAACAGAGAAAGGCAGAGAGAGGGAGAGAATAGAGAAGCAGAGGCCAGCCATGGCCATGAACACGAGAGCCTGAGGGGGCAAGAGAGAAGCAGGCAGGAAACTGGGGTAACAGAGAGGTAAGGTTTGCAGAACACCTGTGAACAAAATCTCAAATAATACTGACCATTGGTGGTGCAGACCCATCCCTATGGTCTGTAAGATCCTGATGTGGAAAATGTAGGGTGTCTTTGAGTTTGGCAGAGACCTGTGCTCTTGCCTCAAATGGTGGTAAGTCAGGAGTTAGGGTGCCAATGCCCGTGTTCATGAAAATTTCATAGAGCCAATAGCCTTTGAATTCTTGCCTTGATAACTTGAGGAAGGAAATTCACAGATGGCAGAGGGTGAGTCTTAGGGAGAAGTTTATTATAGATTAATAGGGGGAAGGTAGAGAGAGAAATGGGGGGCAGAGAGCAGGGCCTCAGGGATTCAGGGATGAGGTACCATTGAGATGTCATTCTGGGGTTCTTGGAAAGACTTACGGCAGAAATTGGGGTGAGCTGTGGGGAGAAGGATGAGTCAGTCAGTCCAGCGGGCCCAGCCACAGGTGTCCAGCTGCCTCCTCTCAGTAGGTCACAGTGTCACACATGGCTTCCAGGCAGAGGTGGGAGATAACAGGAGACCAGGGAACCAGGACTCTGTTCTGGTATTCCTGGCCTGCAGCGAGGACATTATGGGGATTGTTGTTTTGGGGTACCCGCCCTGGCTCCACTCCCATGCAGTGTTGCATGGTGGGTGTGATGCAGAGGATCCCGTGCTTTCTGCAATGGTGCTGGCTTCAGAGGTACAGTTCTGGCAAAGCAGTGGAGGCCAATCAGAGGGGAAATCCCTCCCTCCAGTAATCAGAATGGTCTGGCAGGGGCCTGACATTCTAGTTGGACAGGCCAGTCACCTGGCTAAGGGACCCCTCAAGGAAGCAGGGCCACCTTTAACCACAATAAACAGATACGATGAGTCACTATTGCTTAAGGAGATACTGTATTTTTTTTTTCTTTTAAGCCAAGAATTCCTGGCCCCTAGCACAGTCCCTCCAGAGTCTCCACATTTATTCTCCTGTTCTCCTGGGCCTGCTTGCCTTTCAGAAAAGTGAATTTTCTTATGTCTTCTAGGAGTTGGCCAGAGCCTAAGTGTGCTTTCTCTGGTAATTTTTTTTTCCTTTTTCTCTAAAGTTTCCCACCCCTACAACATGGCTGCTAGTCTGCCACGTGGCTGACCTCCAAACCGGCTTTAGAAAGTCTTGACTTTTTCTTTTTTTCTTTTTATTTTTTTCTCCACCTTCGCGCCTTCTACCCCTGGGGCAGAGCTGCTGCCTCCTTGTGTTTTGATTTTTTAAACCAATAAAAGTGTCCTCAAGCTACCTTTTGAATTCATTCTTAAATTCTTTTATTATGAAGATGAAGAATCCGACAGGGGACCCCAGTTTCTTTACTGCCTGTGCTGACTCTGCTGAGACTCCCCCACATTTTCAGTAGCAGTGCTGGAAAGCCAAGAGTCAGTTATGTACACGGAGGGTGTGAGCGAGTCACTGAAGTGGCCTTGTGGTGGCTGGGATATCTGATGGAAGCCCCCGTGATGCCTGGCTTCACAAGGCCACCTCGACTCAGTGGCAGGTTTCATCGTTGGTTCCGCAGTAGCGCCCATTTGCTTTTGCTTATTTTTTTCTTTTTTGTGGCACTCCATTTGGCCCGTGTGTGTGTGTGTGTGTGTGTGTGTGTGTGTGTGCGCGCGTGCGGTCTATTTTTATTCTTTTGTGTTATATCTTTGAGAAGTCATAGTTGATGGTGGTTTTGTTTGTTTTGTGACCAGTATCAAAAGACAAATAGTTTCATGCCTCAGGATTTCAAGTTTAGAAGGAAGTTAGAACTTACTTGAGACCTGTGCTTCCCAAGAAACATTTGCACCCTGTGGTCGCAGCAGGGACAGTGCTGGTGCCGTGTGCATTAGCATTTCCCAGCATGGAGATGGAAACAGGTGCTGAGCTCTTCCTTTGCTGATGACAGTAGAACCTGCATGCAGCACGCATACAGCACGTGACAGTAGAACCTGTATGCAGCACACGTACAGCACATGACAGTAGTACCTGCATGCAGCACGCGTACAGCACATGACAGTAGAACCTGCATGCAGCACACGTACAGCACATGACAGTAGAACCTGCATGCAGCACGCGTACAGCACATGACAGTAGAACCTGCATGCAGCACACACGCAGCATGTGACAGTAGAACCTGCATGCAGCACGTGTACAGCACGTGACAGTAGAACCTGCATGCAGCACGTGTACAGCACGTGACAGTAGAAACTGCATGCAGCATGCGTACAGCACATGACAGTAGAACCTGCATGCAGCACGCGTACAGCACGTGACAGTAGAACCTGCATGCAGCACGCGTACAGCACGTGACAGTAGAACCTGCATGCAGCACGCGTACAGCACGTGACAGTAGAACCTGCACGCAGCACGCGTACAGCACGTGACAGTAGAACCTGCATGCAGCACGCGTACAGCACGTGACAGTAGAACCTGCATGCAGCACATGTACAGTGCATGACAGTAGAACCTGCATGCAGCACATGTACAGCACATGACAGTAGAACCTGCATGCAGCACATGTACGGAGGGCTGGCAGCAGAATTGGGATTTTCTGTTTTTGATGGGCTCTATGTCTTTCTACTGCTATGGCTTTAAAAACCTTTAGCAGGACAGATGTCACAGTGGTTAGTGCTTACCGCTCTTGCCGAGGACCTGGGCTCGCTTTCCAGCACCCACATCAGGTGGTTCACAGCTGTCTGTGATTCCAGTTCCCAGGGAGCCCAGGGCTCACAGACCTTCACAGGAACCTGCACAGAAACTCACGCAGGCATACACAGTGATTTAAAAATACAAACAAACCTGTAGATGAGGCTGACGTGCTTTAGCTATGGGTACATTTTTTTCCCTCCAGTAGGAGGAGGGGGGGACAGCAACCCACGCACAAAAAAATTTGTCTAGCCTACAAGATGGAGCAGAGATTGAGGGAATGGCCACTCAATGACTGGTCAACTTGAGACCCATCCCATGGGAGAGAGACAACCCCTGATGTTATTAATGATACTCCGCCGCGCTTGCAGACAGGAGCCTAGTGTAACTGTCTTTTGAGAGCCTTCATCCAGCAGCTGATGGAAACAGATGCTGATCCCACAGCCAAGCGTTAGGTGGAGTTAGGGGAGCAGAAGAGTAGGGCACAGGGCTGAGGGAGGCAGAGGGGCTAAGGACACCACAAGAAGACCTACAGTGGGTGGGGTGGGTGGAGACACCCACATGGAGAGGGGGTGGGGAGGGGGCATGGGATATGGAACAGTCAGAGGGTGGACAGAGGTGGGGGGAATAAAATAGGAAGTGTAAAAAAATAAATAAATAAAAAAGAAGACCTACAGAGCCAACTAACCTGGGCCATGGCAGCTCACAGAGACTGAGCCACCAACCAAAGAGCATACATGGGCTCGACCTGAGTCCCCTACACATTGGTAGCAGATGTGAGGCTTAGTTTTCTTGTGGGTCCCTGTCTTAGTCAGGGTTTCTATTCCTGCACAAACATCATGACCAAGAAGCAAGTTGGGGAGGAAAGGGTTTATTCAGCTTACACTTCTGCATTGCTGTTCATCACAAAAGGAACTCAGGACTGGAACTCCAGCAGGTCAGGAAGCAGGAGCTGATGCAGAGGCCATGGAGGGATGTTTCTTACTGGCTTGCTTCCCTTGGCTTGCTCAGCCTGCTTTCTTATAGAACCCAGGACTACCAGCCCAGGGATGGCACCACCCACAAGGGGCCCTTACAGCTGGATCTCATGGAGGCACTTCCCCAAGTGAAGCTCCTTTCTTTGTGATGACGCCAGCCTGTGTCAAGTTGACACACAGAACCAGTCAGGTCAGTACAGTCCCCTAGCAATTGGCGTCGGGTGGTCTGTCTCTGACTCTGGTGCTGCCATTGGATCCCCGTCCCCTCGCTGGACGGCCTGGTTGGGCCTCAGTGGGAGAGAATGTGCTCAATCCTGCTGCAACTTGATGTCCCAGGGATGGCTCCCATGGGGCTGCTCCTTCTCTGAGGTAGAGGGGGAGGGGTCTGTTAAGGTGGGCATGAGAGGAGACAGAAGGTGGGGGCTGTGGTTGGGATGTAAAGCAAATAACTAATGAAGAAGTACAAAGAAGGAACACGTAAAAGGTACAAGGCTCAGAGTCACTTGTGGTCATGTGACCACATTTCGCCCAGCAGGGCGAAAGCATTTTTATCAACTCTTCACTTCTTGTCCACTTAGCAAAAGTAAAACATAATTAAGTTTACTATTTGATTTGTTTTATAACATCCAGACTAAAGAACAATAGAATATATGTTTAGAATACCTTTATTATTTTTATGCCTTAGAGCCAAAATACCTTAGTTGCCAAAGACTCACTTATCATTTAAATTTCTACTTTTTTCCATACCATATATCTTGATCATATTCTTTCTCCTCTCCCAACTCTTCCAAGATCCTGTCCCCTTTTTCGTGTTTGTGTGTCTGTCTGCATTCATGTATCTTTGAAGGCCAGAAGGTAGCATTGGGTCACCAGGCACCGCATGTACAGGCGGTTGTGAGCCGCCATGTGGGTTCTGGGACCTGAACCCAGGTCCTCTAGGCGAGTGGCGAATGCTCTTAAGCACTGAATCACCTTTCCAGCCCTGACACCTGACATCTAACCAGTCATGAAATGTCTGTGGACACCTGTGTGTGTGGAGTCAAAGCGAAACTGCCTTCTGGAGACATCTTCCTCATGAAGCAAACTTTCTACTTACAGAATGAATCATGAAAATGCACATGTATTTTATAGAAAATAGGAAATATTTAATGTATATAAATTTTTCTGCCTTGGCAATTATTTATTTACAACTGGTGATTGATGCCAACAATTGAGGTAAAAATATACATGAGGTATAAATATAATATTTAAATGCAATGTTTTTTATTTCCATCAGCAAGATAACAATGAATAAAATACTGTGGTATTTGACAAACAAGCTCGAAGCATCTTTAACCCCCTCCCGTCCCTTTATTTTGTGATTAGTATGTGCATAAAATCGGAAAGTGGCGAAATGGGAAGAGCAAGGGGCTGAGAAATACAATCGTATCATTTTATTCAGGTTTAGTATTCCCTAGGTCCTTATTTCTCAAAGTGTGTCCTTGAGGCCAGCGCCCTGCACCCTCAGGCTTATTAGACATAGGGAAAGTCGGGGCCGCCCACGAGGCCTGGATCGATGTTCCTTCCCACACGGCCTGGATCAGAGCATACTCACAAGGTCTTAACTATCCCCAGTGCGTGCCAAACAAGTACGCTCCCTGAGAAACAACGCTAGCCACCCTGGGGTGCCCATTCTGCTTTCTATGCATAGTGCCCCAACTCTGGGGCAGGGGCAGTGTGGAGCTAAAGTTCCACTGATGGTCTTGACAATACATAAAACATCATCCAGAATAGCAGGCATGATGTAATGGCAGAAGGGGATTTGTCCAGTCCACAGAACGCTGCCCAGGAGGCAACCTGTGGTCTGACTCCCGGGCAGATACAAGAATGAAAAACTACCTTTCCTGCTTTTCCCTGGGCCATGCCAAATACACAGAAAGCAACTTTATTCCTCCCAATAAAACGATTGCACACCACAGATAAAAGAAAACACCGCCTTAGTGTATATAACACAACAACAAAAACCCGGAAAATACACGCTTGGTTTTTTCCTCGTCTTCCGACACCAATGGCTGAATTAGGATATCAATCTCTGTCTAGACAACCTAACACAATCTTTCCTGCAGGCCAGACATAATAAGTTATCTCTTTACAGGTGTTATATCACAATAAAAAAAATAACAACTCCATCCTCACTTGGTTAAGGAAAGCCAGTTTGCTCGGTCTGTACAGTAATAAATAAGGCTGGGGTCAAACGCGCAGGCGCTGGCACTGAATAATGGAAGGCGGGCTTGGTAGCTCTGGCCTGAAACTTCTATAAATAACTAATGAGACAGTTTTGGTCTTGGGTTAGTCTAAAACCCTGTCTTTCAGATAGCAAGATTTTTAATGGCTTAGGTTTCAAGAGTGTCATCTATAGGATACTTGGAATTCCCTGAAGCTGTGATGACCCTGGACACTTGATGGAGCGCCATCTTACTTTGTCTGGTGTCCAGAGCCAAGGTCAGTGCAAGAACACGTTAAATAGCTGTGGCCACCTAGGCCACTGGTCAAATAGATGGTTAAAGAGCATTATGAGAACTATCTGAGTCTCAAGAGGATATGCGGTCTCCCTTTGGCTCTGTGGACAGATTCCACGGTTTACTTCCGTGCAGGGGGTGGGTGGTACCAGTGCCATTTCAGTCCCCGGTGCCCGCTTCAGCCGCCACCTGACATCTCAGTCCCCTGCATCGAGCGGGCCCCGAGGCAGTCTAGGATCTAGTCTTGGATTTGGCAATAACTTCTCACCTGCGGCTTTGCGTTGAAGAGAAGCAAACATTATTTCTCTCAACTTATGTCAACACCCTCCTCCAGTCTTTAAACATCAGAAAGAAGAGGCCGACCCGTGGCAGAAGCTTTTAACTCTGTGTTTCTTTGGTTAGCTAATCTTTGGGTAAGCATGGGCAGACTGTCGGACTACACATTTGACACTTTGGTGTTTATCAGCAGGCTCTGCTCAGCTGGCGGGGACAGCAACCTGGGAAGAGCTATGTGAGGAGACTCACAGAGTCAGACACTGAATTATATATAAAACCAGTATTTTACATATATACAGTAAAGGGGGATATACATACATGTACAAATGCTACAGTACATTTATTTACAACGAAGACACGCTTCTTAGAAGCCTTTAAATAGCAAATTAGGCAACGCGGCAGGAACAACCCATTTAATTTTAAGCAGTATAGCTACGTGTCCCGAGACATTATTTATCAGTAGGGATTAGCCATCTCCAGGCAGGCTAGAACAGGCCCCACGGTCTCCATGACCTCCGGCTCCCACTGTGACATTCTTGCACATGCGGGGAACTCACCACACTGTGAGCCTTCTTTTCCCTTCTTGTTCCCTGAGTTTGATGTCACGCTGGGGAAAGCTTAGATTTTTGTTTCTGGACCCTCAGCAATGAGAGGCTGGAAAGAGTTCCTGATTCTGGCAACTTCTGCAGCACAGAGGTGTCCGAAGCCTTTGCTGTACCATTCTGGGGAGTGGCCCCTGCCAGAGAGAGCAGAAAGGGGACCTGGTTAGGGGCGGGGCCGTCCATCCTCGGGCTTTGGTCATCAGTACTCTGGGAACAGTCACAGTCACTGCTTCAGGCATCTGTGGACCTCGGTCTGTCGCCCGGTGACTTGTCACCAAGCATTTTGTCCTTACAATTCATCCAGTGCTTCAAAATGATACTAAATTCTCCAAAGTGAACCAGAAGAATCCCATTGAATCAGGAGGGGGTGGCGCACGCCTGTAATCCCAGCACTGGGGAGTCAGAGGCAGGTGGATCTCTGAGTTTGATACCAGTCTGGTCTACAGAGTGAGTTCCAGGACAACCAGGGCTACACAGAGAAACCCTGTCCTCAAGAACCAAACCAGACCAAAACCAAAAACCCTAACTCTCTCCCCAAAGCCCATAACAAAACCCCAATAAATTTATATCTACCTGTGCATAGGACTCAGTTTTAGCATCGTGAATGCCTTAAAGTGTTCGATTCCATTTAAATTAGGAACAGAGGAGGAAGCAGGCATAAAAGAAACACAAGAGGGCCTGAAGAGAGAGAGGGCTTGGCCAGTAAAGAGTTAGATCCAGAGCAGCAGTCCTCAAGAGAAATGCCAGAGGTGACACAAACAGGATGTTTCTTGAGGCTCAATGGCCAGCCAGTGTAGCCAGTCAGTTAGCGCCAGGCTCAGTGACTGAGTCTGACTCATCCCCCTTCTTACTCCGGGCGCCCACACAGAGCAACTGAGACAGGTACCTAGCACTGGCCCCTGACTTCCACATGGGTACATGCGTATACTACATACACATGAATAAAAATAAGACAACAAACATAAGAGATTAGAGTATTTACTGAGCCTTGATATACCTGTGTATTCTGCAATGTCCTCAAAATAGAACACAAGGTCACTACCTGGTGAGGTAATGACTTCGCTACTGGGAACATACCCAGAGAAAATGAAGTGAGCATCTGATTCATGCTTGCTGCAGAACTGTTCAATGCAGCTGAGCTGTGAATCACCCTAAGTGTACAGCACTAAGTGGGCAGATAAAGCAAATGTGGAGATATGCATACATACATATACATACATATATACATACACACATATACATACATACACACATATATATACATATATACATATACATATACATACATACACACATATACATATACATACATATACACACATATACATACATATACATACATACACACATATATATACATACATACACACATATACATACATATACATACATATACACACACATATGTATGTATATATATGTGTGTGTGTGTATATGTATACATATACATATGTATGTATGTATATATCAGTGATTCTCAATCTTTAGGTCTCAACCCCCCTTTTGGTAAACCTCCATCTCTAGAAATATTTGCATTTTGATTCATAACAGTAGCAAAATTACAGTTATGAAGTAGCAACAAAAATAACTTCATAGTTGGTCACCACAACATGAGGAACTGTATTAAAAGGTCTCAGCATTAGGAAGCTTGAGAACCACTGGTGTTGGTATCAAAAGACTGGCTTGGCACATGAGCTCCAAACTCAGGAATGTCACACATAGGTGACACCTGTTGCCATGACAACTGCATACCTTCCCACACATACCTAGGAACAGGTTATGTCACAGCCTAAATAAAAGACAGACCCTTCCCCACTTTCCTCCCCCTTTTCCCTTTGTCTTTCTCTTTTTCCTCTCTTTGTCTCTAAATAAACCTCTTCCACGTAGAACTGCTTTGCCCTGGTGTGGTATGTCCAGATGTGAGCCGCCATTTTAACATATCAACTGGTGTCTGTCTGTCTGTCTATCGAACTGTCTGTCCACCTATTCATCTATCTATCCACCTGTCCATCCGTCCGCCCATCCGTCCGTCCATCCGTCCGTCCATCTGTCACCTACCTGATACCTCTTAGTCTTAGAATGGGAGACAGTGTTGTTTTTACCACAATGAAGCTGAAGGGTGTTGCTACGCACACAATGCTAACTCCTGCCTCCTCCCATTCCTACGTGGATTCTAAAAACATGGAACTCTGAATTGGAGGGTAGGACAGTGCTGAGACCACACAGAGTTTGGTAAATGGTAACCAAATGAGGCAACGTCTCAATCTGACTGCAGTTCTAAGCACTCACAATGGTTATACTTTTCTTATCAGGGAATTTAGAGCTTCGGGTGCCACTGTGCCGTAACCAACACATGGTAAGGTGGGTCTCCACTTCTTTGACCGCTGACTAAGTTGATCAGCTGGGACTTGTGTGCCCCTCCTGTCAATTCTGAGATATATTACAGGCAGCTTTAACTAGCAGTTTCTTTCCTGTGCCAGGGAAGAACCAGAAGAGTCTTGGGAGCCTCTAATGACTTTTGTTCTTGACACCCTGTCCCCTGACTCTAAGGACTACCGTTCCATGAAATGCCACAAGGTTGACTTGCCAGGAGGACCATGTGCTATCTGTGTGACTGTAGAGAAGGGGAAACACCATGTTCTTGATCACTGTTGGGTATTTTCGTAGCCTGGTTTGGTGATTCTGTCACATAGACACGTGGAAACAAACACCACACACTTACTTGTTAGTGAAAAGAAATAAGTAAGTTAGAAAAAAAAAAGGAAAACAAAGAAAGCAAACTGCAGGGTGGGAAGGCGAGGGTTAAGGCTGTGTGGTCCTCTGAGAAGCTGGTTCTTGGTAGTGAGGAAACAGACCAGAGGAGGAAGAAACCGGAGGACAAGCTGGGATCGAGTGCACACATCATCCGGCCTGAGGCTCCCTGGTGCCCCCTGGTCCACCAGCGCCCAGTGGCCCACTTACTTCAGGTCTATTCTGCAGATGTGGGTCAGCCTGGACTTGCCGGAACCGCAGGGCTCTATCAGGTACTGAGAGTCCATCACCACGGCCCGCACGCCACCCATGGGCCGCGCTTCCTCATGCTCCACAGACAGGGACACCAGCGTGCACATTCCTTTGGGCAAATCGGTCTTCCAGGTCCTGGAGCCAAACAAGTCACGCATAAAACTGATGTGCGGAGAGACAGGAGACCCTGAACACACAACTGAGCGCATGCCTGCATCCCCCTGCCCCAAACCTGGGCTCTAACCCCAAGGCTAGGTTCTTGGATTAAGCTAATAGTTTCCATGCGCTTGTGCCAAGTTTATAGGGAGGTTCAAAGGACTGATCTCAACTTTCTACTCTGAGGGCAAAAGCTCCCAGACCTGACTTTAGGGACCCCAAATTGAGGCCCCATCTTGGTCTGCTAAAGAAGCCCCGCCCATCATCGACGAGGCTACCATTTTGAATCAGCACTATTCATTCATTCAACCGTTTTATCTGCCCATTGAACACATTCATGCACTGAGCCTGAGATGCCCCGAGGGACATGAAGATGCATTCAGCCCAAGAGGAGAGACTAGCAACTCTGAGAGAACCCTGAAGACACTGTGAGGAGCACGGTGTGGGTCTAGGTATAGCTGGGACCAGGGGCAGAGGAGGAATACAGGGAAGGCTTCCTGGAGGAAGTGGTGAACGTTTGGCAAACACAGATCTGTGGATGCCTCCTTTAAAAGAAATTGAACCTATGCCAACTTCATAGCTTTGCTCAGATAGCTGAGTAGCTCTTGAGTGGGAGAAGGAATAAACGGAGCTGATTTGAGTCCAGATGGAGAGGGAGGAAGGTCACTACAGCCCAGTGGTGGTAGGGGCTGTCTAACTGGTACACCATCCATGGATGGCACGGGCCCACGGTGGACACAGTCAGATGCTGTCCTCGGGTTAATCGGCTGTTGGGTTGCTTGGTTAATGAGTTACTGGAAGCGTGGTTTTCCCGTGGCAGCAGCTTCCTAGGGTGGGGTGGCTCTGTTCTGCAATGCTTTTTTGCCGTGCTAGGACCTGGTGCTCTCAGACTGCTTGCCTCCAGACTCGAGAGCCAGATACATCAGATTACTTCATTATAAGCAACAGAAAACAGGTGAAGGTACTTGATGAGGATTTGAGTTTGGGAGGTCTGATATGTCTGACAGAGTTATCATCTCTTAGAGTTGCTAAGCATCTCCTCTTGGGATGAATGCATCTTCATGTCCCTCGGGGCGTCTCAGGCTCAGTGCATGGATGTGTTCAATGGACAGATAAAACCGTTGAATGAATGAATAGTGCCGACAGACCGCCCTGTAAGTTCTTTCTCTAGGCTGGCACGAACCAGGTCCGCTGCAAGGTCTCCCACAGAACGTCAGAGTCCTCCTTCCTTCTGCTTTAAGTCTTAGGCTGTATTGAAATTCCACCCTTCCTAGCTCCTCACATTATTTCTCCCCTCAGGGATAAAGTGAGCCTGCGTCCTCTTCTTACTTAGTGTCTGCACCGAGGAATAGGCTCTGAGGAATGGCTTAAGGTCGTAAGCATAGGGGACTGAGTTCGATCCCCAGCACTGATATAAAAAGCAGACATGGTGGTGCACACTTGTAATCTCATCGCTGGAAAGGTGGAAGCAAGGTGTTCCGCCTACCAGCCCTGGGTCCCAGAGAGAGACCCTGTCTCAAAAATAACGACCTAGGCAGCTCTTAAGGAACAACAACCAAGACTGACCTCTACACATGTGTGCAGGCATGTGCACGCACACACACACACACACACACACACACACACACAAACACACACACACTTCTTAGTTGTCTTCTTCCTCGTCCTCTCCTCCTCCTTCTCCTCCTCCTACCTCCCCCCCTCAGAAATCTAAACTGGAGAGGAGACCAAGGCGGGCCAGTTGTGTCCACCCATAGCCTCCTCAGAGCCAGAAGCCATGAGTAGTGTAAGGCATGGCGGGATGTTCTACAACAAAGAGCGGGCCGGTAGGGCGGTTGGAAACAGAATAAAGAGAGTTCCCTGCAGAGACTCCCCCGGCTCCACAGCTTCTACCCTAGACAACAACTTGTTTTCCTACTTGTTGAGTTAGACAACTAAACTTTAAAGCTACGAGATGAGTGATGTTCTAATAACTGGCCATAGGCCGTCCCCAGCTAATGGTCTATGTTCTCTACCAGGACAAGGTTGCTGGGATGGATACACATGGATATTTAGGAGGAACAGATGCTTAAAAATTGAGGTCCCAAGGATCTAAACCAGAGGCACAAGGACTCATATGAAGTCCCCTTTGGTTTGCCCTCAAAACTCACTTCATAAGGCGACTATTTCAAAAACACTTTTGGGCATTTCACAGGCAAATCCTCTTAACACTGCTTGCTGAGCTGGGTAGAGATTGTTTACTTGTGTTTTTAATAAAAGGGATATAATGCTCTAATTACATTTTGTTCATGTTCTTAACTCTACCCAAGCCCTGCTCTTGCTGATGAAAATTGTGAATTTCCCCTGTGCAAACTTTCTGTGATTGGCTGAGAATCCTACTGCAAGGCCAGAGGGCAGGGGGTCTGGGACTAACCCTGAAACCCACCCGGAACAGCATTTCAAGGGCAGACACAGCGCTCAGGAGGTTTAGCCAGGACTGAATTCTAACGGGATGCCCAGTGTCTCTGTACACTTGGTCTTTCAGGGATGAGCTGGGATTTCTGTGCGCAGCAATTAGTTGTGAGCATGTGAGGTCCCACACCCTTCCATCGCCAAGTTCTCCTAGATGAAGATCTGCTTTCGACTCCAGGGAGAGAGACAAAAGCCAGTCGGCCTTTTGCATGATTTGGCAGACAAACTATTCTGGGGCCTCTGCTCTGAGGAAATGGGTGATGTTCAAGGCCTAATAAACTGTGCGCCTGGAGGAGAGGGGCCAGCAGAGAGCCTGGGCAGAGCTGTACATTGGGGGAAGGTACCAGAAGTCAGGCATAAATAAGGCGGCATCAGAGAGGATTGGGGGTAAAGGCTCAGCGCTCACCTTGCCTTTGGAGCAGGACTTCATACACCACAGGGCCCGGCTTACCTGAGAACCACGAAGTCTCTGGAGGGATGTGGAACCATGCTGTTTAGCACGTACTGGTAGATTTCCGTCTGTCTGTCCAGAGTTTCCACAACCTTCCACTGCACGAAGTCCTCGTCCCACAGGTGGCGTTCCCTCAGCACACGGTTCAACACCACCGAGGGCGGGGCCTCCACCTCCACAGATGCCTTCCACAGCTTCAGCGGGTTCCCATCCCCCACCTAGGCAAAGACATGGGCTGAACAGGTTGCCTGGGGCTATCCATCCCCGTCTCCTGCGCTGGGCATTCCAAACCATGAGTGGCCATTTAAAGTGAACGGGTGATACTGTACCCAGAGTTAAAATGCAAACACTACAGTCCTCAAGCTGATGAGAAGAATGATAATTGGGACAGGCCCAGACACAAACACACTCGAGTGGTGCGAGGCCGACAGGCTCTAACCCACTAGACTTTCACGTGTTCTCCTCGGCCAGGCACTCTTAGAATGTTCATTTCACAGGTGGGTACTGAGTTTCCCGGCTCCACACAGAAAGGAGCACAGACCCTACTGGGACCCAGAAGCCTTTTTGATCCGGGGCTTTTGAACGGCACCTGGGTTCATGGAGGCGCCGTGAAGCACACATTCTGCAGCGGAGGGAACCTTACCTTTTTGAAAGCCAGGTCTGTGTTGTCAGGGCTGGAGCATGTGACCCATCCCTTGAATTTCTCCTTAGCCTCTTTCTGGAGGCCTTGGACAAGATGTTCCAGGTACGTGTGAAAAGTTGCCCCGCTCTCTGCCAGCTGCGCTCCCAGGTCATCCAGGCTGGGCGCGTGGATTTCAGCCTCTAAGTAGGAGTTGCGAGACTGGGCCACCATCTCGTGTGGAACCTGGGCCGGTGAATGCAGGAAAGAGCAAAGCAATGAGCTGAGAAACGCTGAGAGGAGCAGAGGGATCAAAGCCATCTCGGGCAGAGTCAAGGGCAACGGCCAGGAGGGGCCAACCTAGAGCTGAGAAACACACGTGACTCCAAGCCCATGTTTATCTAAACACTGGGGGTATGTTCCTGAGCATGGGTTCCATTTCTTTTTATAATATTTGGCAAGACTGGGTTCAGACAACTTCACTCATCCATACACATTGACACACTGAGGGAAAACTCAGGTATGACTCCGAAATGGCTTCGCAGTTCTCAGTGTGGTTTCTCCATTGACAAGGCCAGTGCTGCCACGCAGAGTGCACTAGGTGTCTCAGCCACCTGCCTCTTCAATGCAAGGGTGGCAATAGGTACTCAGGTGCGTGCACACACAGAGAGACAGAGACAGACAAAGACAGAGACAGACACAGAGACAGAGGAAGACCCTAATCAAGTTTGAGGTAAAAGCCTCATATTGTAAACCATATTGTAATTGGCCAACTGGCCTTAAATAGGATGATGTCTGCATAAACAAACAAACAAACAAACAAACAAAAAACCCTGTCATCATGATAAGCTCCAAGAACCTGTGGCTGTCAAAGCCTTTCTGTATAGCTGGCTCTTTGTAACTCCTGGGGTTAGAGAGCAGAGCCACAGCACACAGTGTCATCACAAAACGAAGAGCAAAGAAATAAGCCTTCTCTCCTTCCTGGCCTGCCTCTCGTTCCCAGACCTCACCTCAAAGAGCCGGTTGCATTCCGTGATCATGTGGGCGAGCCCTTGAGCTGCAGCTAGGTTCTCGTTGAGGTCCTTCTGGTCTGGCTTCCCAGTGGCATATTTCTTCTGGATGACTCTGTAATTGAAAATGAAGGCCCTGAGCGGGTAGCTCCCCAGCCAGAGTGTTGTTAGGGTACCCAGATCGGCCCATCTGTTTGGCATTTATCCCCAGATGCTGCCCAGACCCCAGGCTTTCTTGTTTCCAAATAAAAACCAGTGACCACACATCTTTTAGACGCTCCAAGGCAGGCTGGTGGGCTGACAGCTCACAAGCAAAAGCCGTGGAAAAATACAAAGCCAGGAAGAGCTGTAGGTGGGGCGTTATTAGGTTTCCTCCTGTTTGAAACCACCCGACTGCAGGTTCACGCGCTTTGTTGTTTAAATATAGCCTTTAAAAACCAATGGTCGTAAAATACCTTTTTAGGGTATTTTCCTTCTTCTCCTCACTCAAATAAAATAGAACAAAACTTCTTGGGCTTTCTGGATCTCTACTGAAGTACTTTAGGGCCACCTTGGTAGTGCTGTGAGCCCCAGCCCAGGGATGAGGGCACCTTATTGTGCTCCCACCGTAAGTCCTGATAATCTTCTATCTGAATTCTACCATGAGAACATTTTTGTTTAATTTTACGTATTAAGACAATGGATCTGGGGGATCCCGGTTTGGGAGTGGATGCCAACTGTGGGGAGCACTCACTGTGGGGAGCACTTACTGTGGGGAGCACTTACTGTGGGGAGCACTAACCGTGGGGAGCACTAACCGTGGGGAGCACTCACCGTGGGGAGCACTCACCTCGGGGAGCTTTCCTTTTTCAGTAAGTTCAGGTGAAAGAGGGAGGGGGCCAGGCACACGGCCAGGTTCATGGGCGTCATCTGATTCTCCTCCACCAAGTTCACTACGTCATGCAGGAAGCACAGGAGCGTCTGCAGGGCCTCCCGGTTCTCATCTGCCAGCAGCAGGATGGCGGCCTGCACGGCCTGCAGCCGCTGTTCTTTGGGGACATCTGAAGAGAAGAGGGCACCAGGTGGTTACGAGGAGGAGTCAGAGGGGAAGAATGCGTGAGTTCCTCTTCCAGACAGAAGTCACTCGGAGGCATTGACAGACCTGAACCTCATCAAACTCCTGAAGCCATCTGAGTGTCCCGGAGGCTCTTACACCTAATGGCCACTCTGGCTCCTCACGCTCTGAGTGCCATCTGACTCTTCTGTCTTTTTTTTTTTTTTTTTAAGATTTATTTTTATTTTATGTGAGTACACCCTCGCTGTTTCGGTCTTCAGACACACCAGAAAAAGACATCAGATCCCCATTACAGATGGTTGTGAGCCATCGGGTGGTTGCTGGGAATTGAACTCAGGACCTCTGGGAGAGCAGCCAGTGCTCTTAACTGCTGAGCCAGCTCTCCAGCCCCCTCTTCTGTCTTAAGACCGTCCATCTTGGTGGAAGTTGGTGATCTACAGAGGTCAACCTGCCCTCTCTCTTGCTCACCCTCTGTGACAGGCAGCTTGGGGAGCATCTTAGGGATAGCCGAGGCTGGGTGGGGCAGAGCTGTGAAAGCCATTGGGTTTAAAAAGACAGAGACCTGGCCTTCCCCCACCGTAGCCGAGCCCCAGGCCATGCTGCTTTCGTGGTACAATGGGCAGTGGGTGAGCTGTTTGCCCTTGGCCACCCCTAGGGAGCTCGGTCTAGTGCCTCAGTGACGAGCCTGGTAGATCCTTCCCGTCTCTGCAGGTCAGGAGGGCTCAGCTGGGAGAACGCGCTGTTTGGACTCTGAGTGGTCACTCAGTGTCACCTGCCTGACAATCTTAGGATCGTGAGCTTTGAGTTGTGCTTGTGAAAAAGGAACCCCGTCCCTACAGCTGTGGGGAGCGAATGGTCTCCCAACCTCCTTGAGCGTGACTCTGGTGAGGGTGATGGGCATTTGATGTATATAGGCTCTAGGCAAATAGCTCAAAAAAACGTGAGGTAGAAGATGGAGAAAAGAAAAATCACAACAAATTGGGCTGCATCTTGCTGCTCTCCTGGCTGTTTCATGATTGCGGAGGATGGATTCAAAGATGCGCACGGGAGCTCACTTTGGTGAACGTGGCCGTCTTCCTTCCAAAGCCACACCCGGGAGGCAGCGGGGGTTGGGGGTCCCCATGAAAGGCCGTTTGCGCTCCTGAGCCATGGGCAGTGTGCTCATGACAATCTCTTGAACTTTCAACTGCGCTTTATAATGTGCACGCTATTTCAGTGTATATCACCATGTCTTTAACGTATTAAAAAGAGACACTCATATTTATTGCTGGCAGAGGTGTAGGATAGAAAAGAATTGCATTGATTGCTCTCGGTGGTGTCACCTTTGCCTGCATCTTGGGAGATGTCCGTCCTGGGCTCTCCTCACCCTTCTGAGCGTTGTGCAGAAGACCAATAAATCTAGATTTCTAGGAAAGCATAACTTGTTCGGTGGATAGCCTGTCTATTGCACACTGGCCGAGACTGGGTTTCCTAGAGAACATTTTTTGTCTGGATAATAGTAAAGTTGTTGGTTTTTGCTTTTTGTTTTTGTTTTTGTTTTTGTTTTTTTTTTTGTTTGTTTCCTTTACGCTGAAGCCAATATAACCAATGGTGTAAGTTCACCACCTACCCCTGAACTGCGTGTAAATGCTGCTCTGTAGGGAAGACGATTCCTGTGTGTATATATTATCTAACTGCAGCTGGCCAAACCCGCTGTTAATCTTGAAGTCACATCTTGAAGCCAGCGTGCCACATGCATATGTAATCTCTCTTCCTTTTCTCTTCACGCGTTCCTTTGCCGTCTCTGAAGATACATTTACTTTGGCTCCTATTCCCTCTGGATGGCCGCCGTGTTCACCGTGAAGCCAGTGCTTTCTGTTCCGCACGACACTGCTGCGGTTCCCGCCTCCTCCTGGGTTCCTGGGAGATCCCTCGCCTTCGTAACTACCATGTGTGTCCCTCACAGTCAGCATGCTTTCCTGACTCAACAGCTATCTCCTCCGGGTCCGATTTGGCTCCGTCTCTCCTTTCCCTTCCAGTGTCACCCCCCCCACCCCCTTCCACCGCTCCCCCCACCTGCCTTCTCCAGCCCACAAGGCTTGTCTCGGACCCCTCAGCCTCCTCTATCTTCCAGGCTGGTAGGATTAAGATCTTCATGACTCACCCCATACTGCACCCTAATCATCCAACAGCAGTAGAGGAAGTGACACAGGCATGGAGCTACTTTACAGAGCCGGGACTCTGCATTAGCTAGGATGCTTAGACTCTGGGGCCTGCCCGCCCGTGGAATCTAGTCTCTATTCTCAGGAACCCCAGGGGCGTGCCCGCTCCCTAAGTTTCTGCGCTTGTCTACCTGATTCCGTTTATTTACCAGGCCCAGAGTCACAGTGCTGATGAATTTCACCCTTGGGACCGCTCAAACCTCTCGCTTCCCTTCTTCACTAACAAAACACACGTTCCTTTTGGTTCTGGGCTGCTTGGGGCAGTGGGGCCCTCTCACTGATCCAGGGATGAACCATCTCGCTGTTCTGTCAACAGCGATTGATCAACAGCGATTGATCACTCCGCTCCTCTTTCCATAGCCTGCTCTAAGGGCAGTGAGGGCCAGTCTTGGCGGGTGAGCCTGGGATGGCGTTAGGAGTTGCAGAGAGGTCCATGTTCTCCATGGGAACAGATGCGTGTCCCAGGAGACACCTGGGCTCTCTTCTAGCTTCAGAGTGTGATCTTATGAAGAGGTAATAATTGTGTAGGTAGTGGCAGCTTGCACTTAGTCACAATTTGACTTCAAGAGTGTCAAAGACACCGGAGACTGGTGTCCTGGCATCCCTGGGCTGTAGATTTACCCAACGCTGGAATGGTTTAACTTCACTTCTCTTCTGTCATGTGTACTAATAAAAAACATTATCATCAAACAACTATTTGTGTGTATGGAGGTTGGTTCTGCGTTGGGTATAAGTCTTTCAATACCCAGTGAATTATTTATAATTATTTGATAATTATCTCATTATTAATGCCACTTTTGTGTTATCGCAGCTTCCTAGTTTATCAGTGTCCTCTGGTGCAGTGTTACATACTTAGCATTTATGTCCAGCTGTCTTTTTCTCCCACCAAGTTCCCCTTGCTCACCCAGTCTTCATAACCCTTTTTACCTTCCTGTATTGCAGTCATTTATGGTCCCCTCTCGGCTCCCCCTAGCCTAAGATCCCTAAGAACAGAAAGTGAGGGTCACGTAGTCTATAAACTTGCAGCACCTAGCACAGCCCTGCTCTGTTAAGGTTTGTGCAGATAAAATGAAGTCCTGCTTTGATCTGGTTTCTGGGTTGTACATTTAGGCAAAAGCTAAAGGAGTATTTATCTCTTGGAAATAAGTTAGCTTTGGCCATAGATAGTGTCAGCGTAAACATTCATATACATCAGGAGGGTTTAATTGGAAAACAGAGCAAGGCCTCTCTAAGCAACACCCCAGAGAGCATTCTTCTGGGCTCTAGAATCCAGTATCATTAATTCAGCTTAGCCTACTCACTCTGACAGAAAAATATTTCTTTAGTGTGTCAGCCCTTTATTCTGTTTTTTTTTTTTTCTTTACAGGTGGCATTTAAAGTACTCCCTGAATCTGTGCTATTACACACTTCTTAAACACATTAGGTACAGAGAGTCTCTATAAGTAGGGGTCTTCAGACTGGATCAATTCCATCTCATGACCCAATTGAGCCAAAGTCTGTGGACCGGAGCAATCTCCCCCCAAGAACTGATACTTGGGCCATGAAGCTGACTGCCGATTTGTAATGACATCATTATCCCATAGAAAGAAGACCCGCACGCTTGTTCCTAATGTCTGCCTTTATAACTACATTTAGCAGAATGGGCTTTTAAATCAATTGTTCTTCTCATTACTGCTTTAGCGATAGTGGCTTTGTGAAGAACTACTGATTTAACGTCCCTTAAACTATTCCAGATGGAACTGTGAGCCACCTGAATGAAGGTGTGACCTCGCTTTGCCTCACTTTATTTCGCCGGTTGAGACGCGTCTGCTTTCCTGTTTGTTGTTAGCATTTGTATTACCCTTGACTCTGAAGTTTCTATCAAATGTTGTGTCAAATTGAACGTTTATCTTTCAAAAAAGTAAGACAGGTTTAGCACACACACACACACACACACACACACACACACTCTTTCTGTGTCTCTCTGTCTCTCTGTGTCTCTTTGTCTCTGTCTCTCTCACTAAATTCTATTGTATCCTTTTATGCTTTAAATATATTAGACGTACATTGGATATTAGTTTGAGATTGTATATAAACATGTATTAAGGAGGCACATGCTAATATTGAGAAGGTATTTTCAGACACATACAAAGAATGACAGCGATGCCCACAGCAAACTGAGTAAATGCTACTTCTGAAGAGGTAGGCTTGTAACTTTTATATACTTCTTCACAGATTCATGAATTGCTTGTATCATTAAAATTCCATCTTTTGCCAGGCTGGAGATGCTCAACAGTTAAACATGCTGACTGTTTTCACAGAGGAGCATAGCTCAGTCCCCAGCCCCGACATGGTGGCTCACAACCGCCAATAACTCCAGCTCCAATGCATCCAACGCCATCTTCTGGCTTCCGTGGGTACTGCATGCATGTGGTGCATATACACTCATAAAGACACAGCAAATGAATCTTTAAAAACCTATCCTTTTGACAGTTGGCACACTGTTATTGATACTTACACTGATAGATGTGGAGGAAGGTCTCACTGAGTTTGTTGGTAAAAAGAGGCTCAGGGAGGTCCCGGAAGAACTGCTTCACCATGTCTGCCACGTCGTATGCAGACTGGTCTTCATAGTTCACATTGTCAGGGAAGTTCTCGTTCATCTGACGTAGGGCATGGATTCGAGACTTCACTCCTGACTTGCGGAAAAGACCCACCTGCAATGAGTCACAGGGACATGTCATCAGCCAGGTCTCCTTTCTCCTCATAACTTCTTCCTTGGGGTAGGAATCTTGGCTGTGAAGAAACAGCCTGGGGCTACCTCAACAATTCTGAATTTCCAGGATAGCTACTTTAGGTAACAATCAAGGGTTGTCCCCCTTTCCTATCAAATAAAGACATGGATAATATCCCTCCGCACGGAGCTACAGTGAAAACTCTTGTGATAGCAAATGATGTAATTTTACTTATTTTAAAGATTTATTTATTATTATGTGTAAGTACACTTTAGCTGTCTTCAGACACACCCTAAGAGGGAGTCAGATCTTCTTACAGATGGTTGTGAGCCACCATGTGGTTGCTGGGATTTGAACTCAGGACCTTTGGAATAGCAGTGTTCTTAACCGCTGAGCCATCTCTCCAGCCTGTACTTATTTTTTTCAACAAGTACCTGTATAAAGCATTCTTATCCTAGGAGCAGTCATTAGTGAGCAGAGAAGGAAAAAAGTCCCTGTCCTTTAACATTCGAACTTTTATAGAAGAATTTTGAAATAGATTTAGTCAAAATAATGTGCTTGGAGTCTGGGAGCATCCCAGGGACACAGCACATTCCTTTGGAGAATGCCTCCACAGGGAGCAGGCTCCTAAAGCAAAAAACAAATTTATAAGCATGTATTCTGAGTGTCTCGTTTGATTTCCTTTCTTGGGAATATGTGGCAACTGTGATGTGCATTTCTCACGTTCTGCCCGGAACTTTACATGGTCGGCTGGGGAGGGACAGGACTCCCTCCTGGGTGGCTTTCTATCCTATGTGGGAAAATTGAAAAGAAATGGCCCATGAAGGAAGAAAAGCTTTTTATTTTTTAAGTATGAAGAAGACACCTGGTAGAAATTCCAGTTCTTCAAGGGTCAGCACTTGAGGAAATCAAAGTATGTGCTCAAGGTTGGACTCATGCTCAAACCTGTGCTCTGCTCATCAACTGTGCTGCTTTAAACTGTGCACAGCCGGTGGCGTAAGAATGTGAGGATGAGCTTGGTACTAACAGGGAGGCGTGGGAACACTGTGCCCACTCCAGCAGAAGTAACTTTCTTTCCTTGTCACCTTGCCTAAAGACTATGGAGTGTGTGGCTATCTTCTTATGGCCCCGACCCTTTTCCTACACCCATCACAACCTCTCACCTTTAGCAGTTTAGCTGCTTCCTAACAGAGCAATAAGATAAGGACCCCAAAGACAAGGACCTCAAGAGGGATGAGTGAGTTATTGTACAATGAAGATGCTGAGGGGAGTCGGGCAGGTTAGGCTCAGGACCTACCCACCCAAGCGGCCTCCTACCCAAGGCTCTCCCTACCCACCCAAGCGGCCTCCTACCCAAGGCTCTCCCTACCCACCCAAGGGGCCTCCCACCCAAGGCTCGCACTACCCACCCAAGCGGCCTCCCACCCAAGGCTCTCCCTACCCACCCAAGGCTCTCCCTACCCACCCAAGGCTCGCCCTACCCACCCAAGTGGCCTCCCACCCAAGGCTCGCCCTATCCAAATCACTGCTGGGCTTTCCTGGGATCCTGGCTTCGATATCGAGGCACTGAGTTGTCTACATCCAGACTTTGAGTTTCTGCTCTCTCCTCTTTTTTCTTGCTCCCCAGGGCCATCCAGTGCCTCACTTCTTTGAGGCCGAGGTGGAATGTTCCTGAGCAGCTGGACAAGTAACCAGTGGCCAGTGGGGCTGGCCATTCCTCTTCTCATAGATACCCAGAGAAATACATGTATATGGTTGTCATACCCGGGTGTCTCTTGCTTATTGCTATAAATGAAAGCAACCTTAACTTGAGAAGGAAGGAAGGAAGGAAGGAAGGAAGGAAGGAAGGAAGGAAGGAAGGAAAGAAAGAAAGAAAGAAAGAAAGAAAGAAAGAAAGAAAGAAAGAAAGAAAGAAAGAAAAGAAAGAAAGGCAGACAGACAGACTACAGGAACATGGGGAGAATCCCAAGTCATTAGAGAACAGTTGGAGTCTGTGCATGTCAGCTGCATAGATCAGTGGGGAAATTAAACGCAGGCACATTCTGTGGTCATAAGAACGGGATTCTTAGGAATAGCTTTTTGCATTCCTGGGCTTATCACTGAATTCCGCAGATCAAGATATCCAGGCAGATTGCTATTTAATGCGTTAGTTACTTGGTTCCAAGTTTGCAGTGTCTAGAAAATGCCACGTTTAGCTAGATTTGGGTGAGTCTCCACAACTGCTCTAAAGAACCTTAATTTTCCCCGGTCTGGCAAGTATTTCAAATTGCATCACAGTGCACAGGAAGAAAGTAGGCATTGTTAAAAGGAAAGGAAAAAGAAAGAAAGAAAGAGAAGAAATCTATGTGGCAGATGTTAACTGAAATGAGATCCAGCTCTGATTTGTTTACATCCTTGAGTCTGTGTGCTTCTGGAAGGAGGCTCGAGACTGTGTACACCCCGGAGCTCTACTGCACTCGGTCACAGTGCCCTGAGTGTGTATTCCTAAGTGTGACTCACAACAACTTATGTCATTTGAAAGGAATTCTCCCCCACTCCCAACCCCCCAGGCAGAGGAACATCCATCAGCGTCTACAAAAGGAATCTTTGTGCTGTTGTTGTCCAGTTCGATCCTTTGGCCTACTGCGTCCAGTGGCTCTTCTGAAGTCTGTACACGTGTCCTCCCTGGACGGGTCCTTCTGTGAATCGCTCACATCTCAAGTTTCTTCTTTTGGAAAACATTGTGATTTTAAATATTTCAACTCTGTCTGGGGCTCTCTAGCTGCAGGCTCTGAGGTGCGCCTTCTAACCGAGCCTGCAGATGTCACTGGGAAAATATTCAGTCTGCTTCACCTTCTAGCAGAAACCTCCCGTTCCGCCCTCACCTTCCAGGAGGGGTGGGGGAATATCTCTGGGTTCTGTGGATTGTATTGGAAGCCTAGAAGGAGACGGCCTTCCTAAACGTAGTAAATACAAAATGGTTTCAAGAATCTGACCAGTTTCTACGTACAGAACCTAAGAATGGCTCAAAAAACTGAAGTCTTCCAAAAGATAGCAGTAAGTTGATGAGCAGACAAACCCAGGAGTTTCTGTTGCTTGGCTCTTAACTGTCTCTATGTGGAGTGGGGACTTCCCTGACTGGTTAGGACTGGGTTTCTAAAGTGGTAGTCAGCAGCCCCTGGGCACAGTAAGAGAACTACAGCTCTAAAGGTGTAGTAGTTTGGAGTCTAGGAGGGGCCATCTCCTACCTGTGAAGGATGCTAATTGCCAATAGCCATTTCTTTGTAGAAAAGCTTCCAATGTGTTTGCATTTTGGACCTAAGATACTGTGTTCTCAGAAGAGAAAGTTATTTGTTTGTGTTTTGTTTTAAGGGTACAACCCTCATTGCAGTTGAGAGGTAACCAAGGTCTCTCAGCTCTCTATGAGCAAGACCCAAGGCAGGTGGCAAGTCTTCCAAATCTGTCTGTCACAGAAGAGTGGGTGGGCAGCCTGTCCTACCAGGACCCACAGTCTGTCTAATGCTCTGCTGTCAGATTTGAGAGTCTCAAAAGCACATGAATGAGGATGGGCTGGAGTGATGGCTAAGCAGCTCAGAGAGCTCGTTGCTCTTGCAGACAGCCTGGGTTCAGTTCCCAGCACCCACATGGGAGCTCACAGCCCCTGGTAACTCTAGTTATATGGGATATGGCGCCCTCTTCTGGCCTGTGTGGACATCACACATGCACGTGGTGCACAGATGCACTTGCAGGCAAAACACTCATGTGCGTAAGGTAAAAATGACAAACCCTTTTTGAAAAATGCAAGTAGAAATGAACAAGAAACCGTACCCTTTCATTTATCATTTATACCTCTCTTGCCTGTGAGTCCCCCTCCCCCCCCCCCCGAACCCCCCAATGACCAAAGCTGAGTGGCGAGTGTCTTTTGGGTTACTTCCACTTCTTTTTCTTTTTTGTTTTTGATCTCCAGCCATCTAAAAGCCAGGGCTCAAAAAGCAGTTTATGCGGATGGTCCCAGATCATCCTTCATCCTGTCTCGGGTAGTCAGCTGACAAGGTGATAAGCAGGCAGCAGGGGAGAGGACTCTTCCACTGGAATTGAAGTGTCTTCCCAGAATTATTAGGCTTTTAAATCTTGTGATTTAGAAGGAGTGGCCAGGCAAGAGTGCTGCATTAGAATTCAAATTTCATCTAAATAGTATTAAATCTCCTCCCTGGCATCCTGTTTATGCTAATCTTTGCAGGGCTTAATGATGTTTATCAAGACTTCCATTTCCTCTTCTTTAGAAACTGGGGCCTCAGCTAACGAAGAAAGGTTGGCTTTATTCAGAAAGCTAGAGCATAAAGTAATGAGTGCTACGAGCAGCGATGCTGCACGCATACCCATACCGCCTTTTACCGCAGGAGCTTCGCATTTATCAGGAGCCAGGGGATAACCTGAGCCGCGGGGGCGCATGGGTGATTTAAGACCGATGTGAAAGCTCACGGAGCAAAGCAAGGCTGGTCTCACAGGCTACCATGTCGAATACAAATGGCTGGCAACTGAAGGCTAAGCCTCTGCACTCCATCTGCAGCCATCTGCGAGAGTGAAAATAAATATGCTGCACCTCCTCAGACATAAACTGCCCTGCGCTGCGGAGTGTGGGAAGTGAAGTGCTGGCAGTGTTTCAGGGTTCTGTGCTGCTGGCTTTGACTGCCTTCTGGTGGGTGCTGATGTTCTAGTGTTTAGCCTTCGGGAAGGAGCCTCCACCTCCCTCTCTGCTCCAAGCCAGAGCCTCAAGGCAGTCTCAGATGATGGTTCCCACAGAAGGTGGCTGTCCGGAAGGGTGTTTGAGGAGGGGGCTGTTCCTGGTCTCCCACAATCCTGGGTTGAGAGTGCAAAGTCCTGTGCAGACGTGAACCTTTTCAATCCCAATGAGATATGCAAGGTCAAAGATAGGACTTCTGCTTCCTTTCTCCTTCCTGGCCCTGCCTCCTTCCCCTTCCTGGCCACGCCTCCTTCCCTTTCCTGGCCCCACCTCTTTCCCTTCCTAGCCCCGCCTCCTTCCCTTTCCTGGCCCCACCTCTTTCTCTTCCTAGCCCCGCCTCCCACTCTTTGTGCTCTTTAGCGTGTATTTGCAGTCTTTCCCCTCTGTCCGATTGATTGCTTCTCCTCTTCCTGCTTCTCTAGTTTCTCTGTTGCCCGTGCTCTTGTGCGCACCTCTCTGCCACACGCGGGCCCTGTCTACGAGCCCCCCTCTACACGACATGCAAAGGGAAGGCCATAAACAAGGAAGTAGTTTCGTTCCTTTGGACAGCCCACAGCTGCTTGGTTTTTTTTTTTTTTTTTTTTTTTTTTTTTTTTTTTTATTTTTTTTTATGACCCAAGAGAAGCACCGCTTTCCCAGTTGGGCTCCATAGCTTGTGAGTATCCGTGTCCTTGACAGGGACCTTTTCCTACAGAGCGCTGTACACATTTTTCCCACCATAGGACTCTTTGAGACCGATACAAGGAAGAAGCCAGTGTGATAGGGCTGAAGAGTGCAGCCTGTTCCCTCTCTTCTCTTCCTATGGCTTTATTTCTACAGTTCTGCAGAAGGGAGATGTGGCCAATCACAGGAGTGATTCAAATATGGACATCGCTATGAATCCAGGCCATGGGATAGTGTTTTCTATCCAAGGGCACTGCAACTCATTTATATCCAAACTAGTTCAAGAAAGAACATGACTTAAAATGATCTATAAAAGGTTCATTGAAAGAGACCAGAACGGGAAATTGCAACAAATAATAAAAAATTAAAGGGATTAACAGGCTGGGAAGAGGGCCGAAATTAAGGAATTTGTGTTCGGAAGAGGCACCCATCTTTCCTATAGCAGAATATGCATTTGGCTCTGAGCTTTCAAGCAGGCAGTATAGAGAGGAAAACATATCCAGTTTGATGAACTTAGAGTCTGCAATACAAAGCACAGGCCAGTGGGCCAAACAAACACATAGTTCTCAAAGACTGAAGCCAGGGGCGAGGGGGCGGGGGTTCTTCCTCTCATTCTCATAGAAAGGGCACTCATGACAGTGGCCAATGTCATCAACAGAATCTTGACAGTGGATTTGTCAATGAGGGCTGTAGTGGGGTAGCACCCAACGGGGAAAGCCCTTCTAACGGCGAGAAGTAAAGTCAGATTTAGGAGATGCTGGCTTCCCGGTGGGGACCACGATGTTGACACTGCCTCCCTCGGGTATGCATGAGAGAATGCGCAGCAAGAACAGGGTTTGCACAGCTGTCTGAAACCAGCCTTCTCGGTCACTGTTGGTGACCTGGCTATCGATGGGCTGCTTTTCCTTCAGGTCCTCCTGAGCCCATGAACTCTGAGAGAACCATGAAAGGGGTGGGTGTGCTGTGCAACTTCAGAACAGTTGAGAGGCCCGAAAAGCATATTTGCATCTGAAGCCTACCTCCTCTCCACAAAACAGAATCTTGGATATGTACCCATAAACCGACCCAACGGGGCTGGGGCCATAAAGTTCTATCACAGGGCATGGTCATAATACTTTTGCCATCTGAAAAGAGATCCTAGGTTTTTCTCAGTAAATTACCTACAAGAGGTGTTAACTCTGATTACATATGTGTATTCACGGTACAACTGCAACCAAAATAATCACTGTCAATTGATTGCCACGGTACAACTGCAACCAAATAACCACTGAATCAAATGTCAGCAGCTGGATTCATTGGCTTACCCTACCAAGATGCTACAATAAATGCCAGATGTTTTATGTAGAAAACAAAACCAGCCATCTACCCGAATATCCAAAACAGTAGCTCTGTACTATGATAAAAATATGAAAAAAGTGCTTCTGCATATTCTCTAGATAATAAAGGTCAAAAGAGGTCACGAGCCGGGTTCATCGAGAGGTCATCGTGATGTTAAGTACCTGCTGTGTTTTGCTATCTCTGCAAGTGTCAGGAGCCAAGATCTTTGAGTTCATGGCGTTTGGCCCCTTCTGGCTCACCGAGCCCCTGACAAGCATGACTGAGAAGCCCGAGGTGTAGCTTCCCGTTAACTAGTGTGCAGGACAAAGGCTGCTACAGAGGCCAGAAACACGGCTGTGCCAGGGGGCAGTCTTCGGAGCCTCCGTGTGGCCTTCATTCTGGGGCGGAGTATGGCGAGAAAGGAATGGCTGGCAATATGGAGGAGGAGCTTTGTAAATTATGGGATGCATTCTGTGCTGGGTCAGAGCCTACCATCCCGATGATTCTCAAAGCATTCTGGAGACAGAAGATGACCTGAGCACTTCCTTCCCATGAACTTCCCCATCAACTCTCAGGCAAGGGGCTGTTTGGTTCAGATGATGCACCTTTTACATTTTACTCGTGAATTAAAAGAAAAAAGTGAACAAATCTGGCTTATTGTGTTGTTTTGAGAAATTAGTAAGGGGGAGAAATAGAACAAATTCACTTTTCCCTCCCAGAAACAACGTAACAATGATAAAAAAAAAAATGCTATGGGATAAATAGTAGCATTGGAATAGTAACTTAAAATGCAGAGCTGTCCACTGCTTACTCCCCAATTTCAAGAAAGTGTAAGTTTCACATTGAAGATACAAGGTATCAACATCCACTTCCTCTGGCCAACCAGGATGTAGCTCAGCTAGGTAAGGAGGAACAGCACCAGAAGCTCGATCCCGCCATGTTAAACTTTGGCCTTAAAGATCTCCCTGAAGTTTACTCTTCAGTCTGCCACCCCCTCACCCCAAGCCCGAGTTTGGGATTTACCACTCTACCTGATCCAGACAGTTGCTACGTAGATACCTCAGTGCTTGTTGAATGCTCTGAGGCAGGGGCTGTCCTGTCCTCTGGACGTGGACTATGAGCGGAACACCGAAGACAGCCTTGTCTCGGTAGTCAGGAGTTTTTATCCTCTTCATGAACTTTGGAACGGACCTGGAATTCACAGAAACCAGGTCATGCAATGCCCCCGGGGCGCTCTGTGCAGACAGGCTGTGGAAGTAAGCGAGAGGGAGGCCAAGCTCCTGTTGGAACACTTCAGAGGCAGAGGCAGAAGTAAACCTTTTCTACATCATTCATGGTCAATGGCGCTCTCTATGGGGCCCTCGCCTACCTGTCATTTCTGTTAAACACCAGGATTCAAGTTAGAAAATTGTCTTTCTGGCGCTCTGTTTTCAAGTTGGGGTGGTGGGCAATTTTTCAACTTAATTATAACTGAAACAGTTCTTGTGTAGAGGACACTTAAAACTGCCCAGTTGGGGATGGCGGAAACAACAAAATCTGTGCAAGATTTACAAGAGGAAGAACAAATTTGGTTGATGTTCGTGTATGGGGGAGGGGGGCGGTGTTGAGCTAGATTTTCTTGGCTGTGTCTTTAGTTTTCTAGAGCCAGATCTGCATTTTAAAGGGAGTTTTAACACACATGTGTATATTGATTTGACCATACAATTTATAACCTTTGAAAACATTTTTATAAACACAATATTGATTCTTCTCCACACAACACTTGATGTTTTTCAAATCGCACACTCACGTATCCACAACAAGTCTGCATACAATGTCGACTTTATCGGGCCCTTAATTCCAAAGATCTACCACATAATCTCAGTTTTACTGGGCAACAAAAGCACAAATGTACATCAGCGAGCCAATGCTGTAAGGGTGGGTTCTGTGCCAGGCCACACGGTACAAGTGACAGATGCTTTTTTACAAACTGCCAGTGATCGTCTATGGCAGGTTTATTTCTGATTCCCCTGTTCACAATTTATCTCTTGTTCCTGGCCTTGTTTCTTTCTCAGAACTCGACCCCCCTTCCCTGGAAACCAACTGAGCGCTACAAATAAAGCAATGTTTCCTGTGTGCTTCGTCAGGCCCAGCCCAGCTGCCCAGAGGGCAGGCGACAAGCAGAAGGCTCCACGGTTTCCAGGACAGGGTGGTGCAGACAGAGCTCTGTCTCCAGACACCAAAACATAAACACTGGCAGTCCTCTGCGACTGCGTGCTTAGCTCTGAACACGTGATCCCCGGCAGCCGTGCTACGTACCAGGTCCAGCCGTGCTTGTTGGACATCGAGTACTTCTCCATGATGGCCGTGAGCCGGAGCAGGGAGAAACGCTGGAGAAGGTTGAGCTGGGCGGCTGTCTGGCTGCTTATGTGTGTGGTGGCTGCGGAAGGCTGGGGCTGGTGTGAGAGCCGGAAGCTGCTCCACCGTAGTCGTCTGAAACACATGGGCAGGGCTGCCAGTCACCTGGGGAGCTCAGGCTAGCCTTTAGGGTCAAATGTCTACGTTGGGAGGTTTCTGAGCCAAGGAAAATCCCAGCGCAAGGCAGAAGAAGAAAAAAAAAAGACAGAGCTGCGGACTTAGCAAGCTGTATAAACCCAGAATGGGCACATCGACTGTTTCATCTTGGGATTTAAATAAGGGATATCATTCTCATTCATATAGATATAATTTCTGGTCCTAGTTCTTAATAGATAAGACTGGTTGCAGAGCTAAAATCTAACCCAGCTGATTCTATTGGGCAGGGTTCTATAAATTCTGATGGCCACAAGATGCCCTGGTTTCCTTAAAAACAGCTAGAATACATTTTATAAACTTGGGTCTGTCTAATGAGCAATAATGAAAATGGTAGGAGAGACTTTGATTATATATACGATATGTATATATCATACACATACATACGAGAGAGTAAGACAACATAAAGACAAGTGAGAGAGATGGAGACAGAGACAGAGAGATGGGCCAGATAGTGAGACAAAGAGACAGAGACATAAAGCCAAGGGGGAAGGGAGAGGGAGAAGGAGAGGGAGAGGGAGAGGGAGAGGGAGAGGGAGAGGGAGCAGAGAGCAGAGAGAGAGCGAGAGAACAGAGAGAGAGTGAGAGAGAGCGAGAGAACAGAGTGGAGAGAGAGGAGAGGAGAGAGAGAGAGCAAGAGAGAGCAGAGAGAGAGAGTGGAGAGAGAGAACGGAGAGAGCAAAAGAGAGAGAGTGGAGAGAGAGTGAGAGAGCGAGAGAACAGAGGAGAGAGGAGAGAGAGAGAGAGCGGAGAGCGGGAAGAGAGAGCAGAGAGAGAGCAAGAGAGAGAGAGAGTGAGAGAGCGAGAGAGAGAGAGAGAGAGAGAGAGAGAGAGAGAGAGAGGAGAGAGAGAGAGCAGAGAGTGGAGAGAGAGAGCGAGAGAGAGTGAGAGAACAGAGAGTGGAGAGAGAGGAGAGGAGAGAGTGAGAGAGAGCGGGGAGAGAGAGCGAGAGAGAGCGGAGAGCGAGAGAGTGAGAGAACAGAGAGTGGAGAGAGAGAGGAGAGAGAGAGGAGAGTGGAGCGTGTGTGTGTGTGTGTGTGTGTGTGTGTGTGTGAGAGAGAGAGACAGAGAGAGAGAGAAAGAGAGAGAGAGGAGGAGGGAGGGAGGAAGGGAGAGAGAGGGAGGGAGAGAGAGGGAGGGAGGGAGAAAGAGAGAGAGAGGGAAGAAGGGAGAGAGAGAGCGAGAGAACAGAGAGCGGAGAGAGAGCGAGAGAGCGGAGAGAGCGAGAGAACAGAGAGTGGAGAGAGAGAGCAGAGAGAGAGCAAGAAAGAAAGAGCGAGAGAGCGAGCGAGAGAGAGCAGAGAGAAGGAAGAGAGAGAGCGGAGAGAGAGAGAGCAAGATAGTGAGCGAGAGCGAGAGAGAGAGAGAGAGAGAGAGAGAGAGAGAGAGAGAGAGAGAGGGAGAGAGAGAGGGAGGGAGGGAGGGAGGGAGGGAGGGAGGGAGAGAGAGACTGAAACACTGAGGAGCTACAGTACTGCCTCCTCCCTGTCCTTTGTGCCTGAGATGGTGTCTGAAAGTGACAGGCACAGGTGACACATTGGCACATCACTGCCTCAGCAGGTGCCCCACTGGCACACACAGTGCTACCGACTCTGAGTTAGATTTCCTCAGCTCATTTTCTACGGAGCAGTGACTTAAAAGCCAAGGCCAGACAGAAAGCATAAACACGCCTTAGATCTATCTCATAGAATAAAAAATAAAACCTGCGCCCAGGGCCTGGGCTTCGGCTGTCTGTGACGCCCCTGCCAGCTTGCTTAGATTTGTCTTCAACAAAACTAAGTTTGAAACAAAGGATAAACACAGAAATGGACTGACATGGATTCAGTCTTTCTGTCTATAAAAACAACTCTGCTGAAATAATTCCTCACCATATGCATTACGTAGCAAAGCCTCGGGTGATTGTACAAACAGTCTGTCTGTCCTTGCTGGACAGGCTGGCGAGGTGGCTCAGCGGCTAAGAACACTGGTCCTCTGACCTGGGTCTGCTTCTCAGCACCCACAACAGCAACCCACTCACAAGCATCTGTGGCTCCGGTTCTAGGGGATCTGGTACACTCTTCTGACCTCTGAGGGTACCGCAGACACATGGTGTATATCCACACACGCAGGCACACTCATACGCGTAAAAGTAATAACAAAATAAATAAAATTCAGCCTATGGTCACTATAAAACAGAAGCGGTGTAACTTCACAGCAGCACATGACTCACCTGTTTGGCCTGGTCAGAGAGGCCCCTACGCCAGAATCCCTTCTTTCTCTGACCCCAGTGGCCTCCGATTCATTCAGAGATGTCCTGTCCCTTTCCACATCGCTAGGTGTTGTCCGACCTTCTGAGACTGAGTTGCCTTCAAAATCTAAAGTGACCTGATTGGTAGACGGGAATGGGGACAGACCAGGATCCCCTGCCAACGCGTCGTGACTTTGTAGTTCGGGTAAGATGTTTTTTGACCAGTCATCCACTACCTCTTGTATGCCATTAACATGCTGTAGAATGTCGTCCAGCTGAGGAAGGAGGCCATCTTTCTCCAGGTCCAACAGATCTCCCGTGCTGGCATACAAGTGTGAGCTGGGGACGTTGTCATAGATACTGACGCGGCTGGCTCTGTGGCAGGAAGGCATGAGTCTGGGTTCCCTCACGCCAGGGCCCTGTTGCCTACCAAGGGAGATACTCCCTGTCCTCCAGTTAACCCCATTGCTGTTGTCTGTGGGTGAGAGGCTTTCTATAGAGAGGGCTTTGGGGAACGTTCCCGGTTTGTGATCCTTGGGAATATGGACCACCAAGTTCTCTTGGGAGTGAAACCCATGCGCATGGTTTTGGTCCCCTGTGTCTGGCAATGCTGTCCCTGCCAGCACATCCAGGTCCTCCAGGTACATGCCGCCGCGTTTGTGGGCCTCGTGGTGGCACTTGCGCTCCTTCGGGCCTGGAGTGCTCACTCGGCTGCTGCTCTCCAGGGAGCTGCTCTCGCCACTCGACTTCCTGGAGCCTGGGAGGCCTTTCCTGCAGGCAGGTGGAGGTGAGGTCTGCAGATCTCCATTGGGTATCTGCACGCACTGCATGGTCTTCAAGGACTCGGGCTCCTGCTGCAGTGCGGGCCTGCTGATGACCAGACCTGTCCTCCCTGGTCCCTTATGCCTCCCGAGCGCGCCCTTCACTCTCAGGGTGTCCATGCGTTTCAGAAAGGACTTGGCCCTGGTCCTGGTGGGTTTCTCATTCTTGGGGTGAAGAGACTGGCTGAGACTGTCTCGGGGAGACTGTAGGAGGCCGCTGCTGATCAGGCTGCCCTCCAGCGCAGGTGTGCTGTCAGCAGAATGATGCCCCGATTGGCTGTGGCCATCACTACCCCCCACTGCTTTCGCTGTGAATGGAGCAGACTTCCGGCTCGCTCAGATCTGTCAGCACACTCTCACTGCTGGCTGTGTTTCTCATCCTAGGGCCTCCTGGGGACCCGTTTCTGTCTGTCCCGGGCAACAGTGTATGCAGGTCATCCACACGGGACCACCTGCGGCTGGTTCTCTGAAAAGTCCATTTGTTGCTGATGCACAGATCTTCTTCATCTGAGTCGTCGCCCTGCAAAATGTAAGGAAAGGGGATGGTCACACCCACAGATCATGGCTACATGGTGCTTCCATTTTGATCCCTGTCTTCTCAGTCACACTGGCAAGTGTGAGTCTCTTACCACCTTTTCTGCCCTGCTCTCTTCATTAACCATGCTTTCAATGAAATATATGTATATATGAATACATATGTGAGTGTGCATTGTAAATATTATATATTATATAATGATATATAATATATCATATTGGGGGGACTATATATATAGTATATATAATATATATTATATATAATTTTTCAATCCCTTCTCTGTTTTTAAGGCATTATATATATATATATATATATATATATATATATATATATAATATATATATATATATATATAAGTAAATACACATATAATTTTTCCCAATCCTTTTTTGTTTCTAAGGCATTTATATATAATATATATTTTAATATTTAATTAATGTATACATAACCTTTCACAATCCTTTCTTTGTTTCTACGGTGTTCTCTCTGTTTACAAAGGGCATTAAACACCATCTGACTGGAGAGTGGAGACAATATCCTTTCCAAAGCAATTTGTCCCCCACCAATACAGGACACTTCCTCCTGAGACGAGTCTCTGCTGAGTTCAAGGACCACCATTTACAGCTCTCTTTCTCCGAACCTCGGCCTCATCACAGCTCAAAGTTAACATTCCTTACCTTAGTATGTAAACATCTCGATTCTTGTCATATATCCTCTCTATGTGTTAACAGTGAAATCACAGGCTGACCTCTGAAAAGCAGTAAGGTCTACACCCCATCTAGAGATCGCACTAGAAGAGGGTTCAGCCAAGTGGCTCTGGCGGCTGACGGGGCTGCTCGTGTTTAGCGAGCCTGAGTCGGAGTGCTCTGGCTGCACACGCCTTCCAGCTGCTGGGGATGCAAGTCTTGCATTCTTGGTGTCCTACACTGACCTACCTGTTTTCTTCCATGGAATTTGCAGCCTGTGACACACAGACGTCTGTGTCCCCTGAGGCTAACAGTATCCCTGCTTGGTTTTTGTATGTGCCTTGGCCCAGGAATTATTTACTTCCCTAAATGAACTGAAGCACCAGCGTCTACCCCTCCTTACCTTGATCATCACAAAGACCTAACACGGAACTGTTTTACAAATCAATTTCCAGGTTTGTGTCTTTGCTCTGACTTTCTTAGTGTGGACCCTCAACACTTCTCTCTGAATGTGTTACAGGAAAAATGTGGCTGGGTTCCTGATCTCTAGAATGTTCCTCGTCTAACTGGCTTCTCAGAATGTGACCATTTTCTTGGCTCAGCACTACCCACTGTTGGGAACAGGACTTGGGGTTATTCATCTTGCTCAGAGTTAGATCCTCCCCAGTGCCACACCCTTAGGAATTGTTTAATTTTTGTCGTTCATTTTATTGTTAATTGAACTTATCTTCCTTTGGCATCTGGTTATAAGCCCAGGCTCTGAATGACAGTGGTAACACAAGTTCCCCGACCCCTTGCAAAGTAACTTTCCATTACCTAAGAAGTCAGACTAAAAATAGGTCTGACTCATAGGTTTTCCTCAGGGAATAAATAAGGTTGTTCATTTAGCAGCAGGGTTTGTTCTTTTCAATGTTTATTTCATTGTTTCGCTTTTTACTACTCTAGCATCCACCTCAGTGCCCCAAATTTCTCAATATATTAATATATTGTTTTCATATATATATATATATATACATGAAATATATATGTGTATATATATGATATATATGTGTATATATGATATATATCATATATATATATATACACATACACACACACACACACACACATACACACACACACACACAAAACACAATACTCACTGGAGTCTTCTCACAGAGGCTCAATCTGTCCAAAGCTAGGCTCTATCTAAATTGGCCTTGGTTGAAATATTCAAGCATACAAGGTGGAAGAAACTTACAAGAATTGCATCACAGTGGGAAGATTTAGCTTTGATTTTTAAAAAACAAATTTGTGTGAAGTCTTGGAGGAATAACTTGAAAACTTAAAACTGAGCATGGAGCTAGGATAATTCAAAGTTGACTTCTGATACTTACTAGTTTCTTTCATGGTTTTTATTATAAAACAATACAAGGCCAAACAAAACAACAATTAAATATCTGGGAACTGTTGCTACACAAGGCACCACAGCTACACAAGGCACCACAGCTACATAAGGCACCATAGCTACACAAGGCACCACAGATACACAAGGCAGCACAGGTACACAAGGCCCCACAGATACACAAGGCATCATAAAACCTTGGGCTGAACTTACTGGAATTTCACAAAATATTTTGGGAGCTAGAAGCCACTACCTCTAAAGAAAATATAGATGTTTAAAAATAGAAACTGTAATAGTTAACGACTTAACTGTAATACTCCAACCACTCGTGCTTCCACCCCATTACCAACCCAGGAAACCCACATAAAAGTTGGGAAAAGTCTCCTTCATTTAGACTAAGAAAGGATGCCAAGCCAGACTCTGAAGACTCTAGCCAGAGAGCTGGTCTCTTCAGGAAGGCTTAAAGAGCTCATCACACTGGCCTTAGCCGGCAGGAAAACAAACTCAACCAAGTCATCTGACAAGATGGCAGACGCCTTGAGAAAGAGGAACAGTAGAAGGACATTCTGAAGTAATTAAGTTTGAACCAAAGCAAGCAAACAAAACCAAAACAATTAAAAAAAAAAAAAAACCAACAAAAACGCTAAGCCCCGGAAAATGGAAACTGTAGCCTCTTTCTCACCATCCAGGGCAGAAAACCATCCAAAGCCATCGCACACTGCATCTTTCACACTACTGATGAAAATGGGGATTTTTCATCACAACAGAGAAAATACAACCACACTACACCAACACACAGTCCATCCATTGTCACAACCACCCTTGTTCGCGCCTGTTTATCTAGACTGGCCATCTCTACTCCAAATAATTCAATTCTAAAATGCTCCAAAATCCAAACACTTTTGAGCATGAGGTAAACATTTCCACACTTGGTCTTGGACAATGGGTTGTAGTTTAAAAAAAAAAATGCAAACACACACACACACACACACACACACACACACATACACACACACACAAAGCAAGCCAGAAAAGCAAGCAAATAAGCAAGCAAGCACACTAAAAATGTACACAATTACCCTGAGGTCACATGCACAAGATATTAATGAAAAAACAATTAATTTCACACTCAGATTTTATACTCATCCCCATATAATATAGATAATACGTTATATAATATACATTTATTACACATACACATATATAACATATATATTATATTTATGCAAATACTAAGGTTCAAGAAATATCACAATACAAATCACTGCTGGTCCAATCATCACTTGGTTAAAGAATATTCAACATGTTGTCTCCTTTAGTCAAGTTATCTCAAAAAATGTTGCATGTGAATCCACACATTTGTTCAACAATGTGCCATGTGGCCCTGACCTAGAATATCCAAAATCTGCAGCCCCTAAATACCACCCCCAAATCATTCCAGAGTGCAAGTTGCAAGTGTTCTTCGCACGCTTGGGATGAACTGAAGTATCAGGTACATGCATGACTCCTCTGTAAGGTTCTTACAATACTGACTGTTTAAGAGACTCACGTTGCATTGGCTGCCCTTTTTGGACCTGAAAAAAAATAGTCCATGTCTATAAAGAAATGTGAAATGGAGATAAAGAGAGCTGAACGTGTTTATAGAAAAAAAGAGACCCCTCAAGTTGACTTTATTCTCCAGGTGGACTGGTTTAGTGTAGGGGGCAGTGCTTATGTTAAGGTCCTGTTCCCCAAGTGGTTCTTGATCTGTCAGTAAAGAAAGCCATGGCCAATTGCTGGGCGAAAGGTACAGACAGGATTGCTGGGTCCCAGCAGGAAAAGGGGGTGCAAGGAAGGAGAGGAGCTCGCCATGCTTTGGAGAGAGGAGAACCGGGCAACCATGGGAGGAGCTGGGACCTGCAGCCACTAGGTGGGTGGGCAGGGGTGTTTGGCAGGGGCTAGGTGGGATTAGCCACTGAAGTTTAGGGCAGGTGGGAAGTACAGAGCTAAGAGTATTGATAAGGACCTGCTTTCCCAGGCTGGAGATAGTAGCACCCAGCAATTGTGCTAGAAGGCAAATTGAAAAGGAACAACTATGCAATGTGTGTGTGTGTGTGTGTGTGTGTGTGTGTGTGTGCACGTATGTGTCTTTCATCCTCAGATTCAAGGGAAGCTAGGAGGGGGCTGGTAGTGTGGCCTGTTCCCTGAGCTAAAGGCCAGTAGCTCAAAGCTAAACTCAACGGTTTAGCATGCTACAGAAATACTATGGCCACAGAGCCTTAGAATTTCAACAAGACAGCAGATAAGGGTTGTGCATATGCTGTTGTGAAGAAGGTGGCTAGTGCTGGATGCTGCTATGAGGGTCTGGTTAGTAAGTTGAAATGGATAGCTGCACCTAGGCATGATCAAAACCCTGAGGGCACCTGAGGGCCCGACCTTGGTATACCCCAAGGTCATACCAGATTTAAGCATCACGACAAAAGACAGAGAATGTATGCCTTTAATACACTAAGATCGTATAAGGTCATGTCCAGGATCTTAAGTTGGGAAAACCCTCCAGTATCCCAAATCTGAAATTCTCCAAAAGGTGAAGTTTTGAAGGTTGACACAACAGTACAAATAGAAGATTCTAGACCATGACAGACACAGTTCAGATTAAGGCTCAGGTTCACACCTCAAACGACAAGAGCTCATATGAGCCCCACCGTTTGTCTCACACAGAGATATCATGAGTCTGTGGCTTCGTAACTGTAGGATACGGCTAATGATGAAGAAGGAACTTTGAAATTATAGCACTACTTAGCTTCATTTTGAATGGTAGGTATTTGAAGGAATAACCTAAGCTTTGGAACGATACTAAAGCCTCATTCTGTACTGTTCAGCATGAGGTCAATCCCTTTACGGCTCCTTGTATTAGAACAGTACAAGAAATATTTTATATCTGTGTTATTTCTTTAGTGCACCATGGCCAGCTAGCTTAATTAGATTACACATGCAAAGCTTAGTCACGTTCAGTCCTGTATATATCAGTGTTGTTCACTCTGTGCACATAGACATTTGTTTAATATGGAGGTTAAAGTCCTGCTGTTCAGTAGACACTTTCTGTTTAGTTAATATAGGGGAAAAACAAGAGGTTTCAGTATAATGATGCATATCTAGTGTGCACACTTTCAGTAAAACAGGTACAGTTTTGTCATATTTACCCATTTCCCAGTCTGTATTATCTATACTCAGTCTACTTGTTTTTTATGAGAAGGAAGTTTTGTTAGTATCATATCTAATTCTAAAAACATTTATTCTAGTACTTTCTATTTATTTCTTAAAATTCATGTTTGACAATTCATTTGTGTTAAAAATTTTAAAAAGACACCAGTGTTGACTGGTAGAGAAAATAAAACACAGGTGACTCGCTACAGGCACGTGGGGAATTTTGTTTTAGGCCTATTATCTATGAAAGGCCAGCAATATGTAGTTTAGGTTGCACAGGCCATACAGTTTCTGTTGAATCTCTTCCACATTGCTGGGAGCGACTACAGTCTACTAAAACTTTATTTATAAAAACAAAGTTAGCCAGCCATTTTTTTACATGAAGACTTTTTGATCTAATGAGTTCATCCTGCCAAGGGAATTGTGGGTAATGCTCACAGAAGGAGATCTTGGGGACTGGGTAAGATTTCTGCCAACTTAGAGGATTCTGGGACATCCATATGCCCTCCGTAAGTTAAGATTTCCTCAGCCACTCAGGTGATGGCTACTGTGTTCATTTCCTCTTTCTCACCTCTGCACCTCAGTAATGCCCTTGGCATCCAGCTGAGAGGGTCCTAGCTCTGAGGTTTTAGTCAGTTTTTGTGTGGCTTTCCACCTTTGGTCATGATCCAGTCGTATTAAAATGCTAACTTTAATGGGAGGCTTCTAAAGAGCTATCCTTCTAAACGCCGGCCACTCAGGGCCATCATGATGTTAGCGTGGATCAGTCGCTAGTGATAGCTGTCCAAGAACAGGAGCTTGGCTCTGGCTCCTTTTCAGTTTGGATGAGTCTCCTGTGTTGTCTTTTTCCTCAGTGAGAACGTTCCTTACTAAAATTGCATATTCTTTCTAGATGGGATACCGCCAGAAGCTGAGAAGTGGGTTTTTTAAAAACAAAACAAAACAAAACGTAAAATGGTGCAAATCCATAGTTACACAGACATCTAGAAGCTAGAGCTGCAACATCCACTAACCCAGGCCAGTGGCACGCAGTGGCTCCTGGCACGCAGGAACGCTCTGCAGGCACACTGGCAGGCCGATGAGCCGGTCCAACTGCTGGAGAGCCTCCCCACCCTACTTTCAGCCTTTAGGAATGTTTCCCACTAGGGTTTTGGTGAGTCTGCATCTGAGGTACATAATGAGGGTGGATGGCCCTCCAGCTGAGGGCAGATGCTAAGCCACGTGGACCTCAGCAGAACAGAGAAGAAGCCAACTAGGAGCCAGGCGTCCCCACCTACACTTCTTTGTGGACTTCCATTTTTGTTCCTTGACTCAGCTCACTGAATCTTCAAAATGAAATAAAATTTCCCAAGACAGGCATAATAAGCTGTGGAACTTGGTATTGCGACAGCAAGTCACTTTCCTGTTGTGAAAACAAGAGCATCGCCGTATGGCTCAGGCCAAGGGACTGGCAAGTGTTTGGGCCAGAACAGTTGGTTGGCTTCAAATCTCACCTCTGCTTTTTGGTCTGTGGCTTGGGGACAACTGACTTGACAGAGTTTCTTCATCTTTAACATAAAGCACAAGGCCTCCCAGAGAGATCTTATGCCAATATTTATTTACTACCCAGGTTGTCCAGAAAGCCCCCAGAGCCATTCCACAGGTCCAACTACCTTCCAGGGAGTATTGCAGCCTTGGATGATTAGATTAAGGCATGTGGGGACCACAATGAAAACTCAAGTCTATGATTCTTGCAGACTGGAGATGAAGATTCTGTTTCACAGAATATTTAAACAGGACATACTGCTGTCCTGTTCTTGATTTTCTTTCTTGATCACCTTCTTTTTCCATCCAAAGCTGGCTGTAGTTCCATGGGGCACTGATTCTCAGGTCTCTGACTCTCTCTTCTGTCATTTGGCCTAGACTTGGTCCCTATTCAGAAAAGTGTTTTTGTTTGGTAATAAAAGGAAGGACCAACCTACAGCTTATGTCTGGGCTGGATCTTAGAGCTTATATCAGGAGTGGGCTGTGTGGCCACCTGGAACCAGCCACAGACACTGCCTAGGACGGAAGACTGACAAGGGAGGGGCACCACATGTTGGAATGTTTTCATTTGAAAATAGTTTGAGTTTTCAACTTGCCATGTGAAAAGCAGTAGTCTATTCACATGCACGTAGTTGTAAGGCTCCCACTAAGTGGTAAAGGAAAGGGAGTGTGTTACTGCAACAGACATAAAAAAAAAAAATATCCCAAGCAGGTCAGAATATCAAGGTGACTAATTTGTAGGTTGCACAGAAAACCTTGAGAAATGTTGCTCACGGGTATCTCGCCTGAGGGTTCTACAAAGCAGGTAGGTGACAGGGTAAAAAGCCCATCACTACACATTGTGGGAAACATTGTGTATCGTTGGTTTTTGACCTTGTCTTTTGTGAGAGATCTGCACAGAGCAGCCACCTTGTCTTAGACTCCCAGGAACGGCTGTATTCAGTTTAATAAGAACCATGTGTTATAACCAAACAACATCTGACCTTCGTGCTTCAAACAGTAAGGGCACTTCTCAAGGGGTCTATTTAGCAAGACAGCTGTTGGGAGGTCTGTTCCCACATTTTAAGTGTGTTTGTGGCCTGCATAATTCACTCACATTTGAATATTTCTTTGGATATTGTTTTTCTGTTTCTTACCTCCTCAGCTGGAACCCTTGGTCCCCAGCTCCAATTCCAAACTGCTTTTAAGATGAAGTCAAGCCAAAATGACTTAGACTCCTTGAGAGGTGCTACTTCAGGGTAGAAATCTGGGGGGTGTCGGGGGAGGATAGGTTTTGAAGGGTTAGGTTACTCAGGACTGAGTTAAAATGCATTAGGTGTAATTATTGCTCTGTGCAAGTCAGAATAAAGGATCCCAGGTTCGGCTAATTACAGATGGGGATTGCTACATTTAAAAAAAATGTCCTTAGTGATTTAATTCTGAAAGTCCTGGAGAGAACCCATATGGTGAGACTGGAAGCAGAGCACAGGGAGGTAGAGCCTTGGTTTTTGGAGCCAGCTGCTCCCAAAGACACTCCCAAGGTCAAAAGCCTTCTGCAGGACTCGCCCAGAGGCTTTGAGCACATGACAGGTTTAATTTCCTTACACAGAACCCAGAGAAGCTCCACAAGAACTAAGATAATGCACCAAGCTCGGTTCCTGGATGATAATCATCAACGGGAAGTAAACTGGGTTTTCTTTACCCCCAGTGCTTGAGATCACGCGTGTTGCCCACGTGGGAGCTGGGTTTTGTTTGATTTTGAAATATACTCATAGGCTTTATGCTTAATTAGAAACTATGATATCCATACTTGCCTGAAATCCAAAACTTTTGACTATCATAAAGGCACTCAAACAATCTGGGTTTTATAAGTATTGGCTCACACCTGTCATCTCAGCACTTGGTAAGTAGAGGCAGGAGCATCAGGAGTTCAAAGCCAGCCTTGAGTACAAAGCAAGTTCACTGTGGCTAGTTACAAGAAATCCTGTCTTTAAAAATTTAAAAAGAAAAAACAATCAAACAATCAAAAAAAGGATTTGGGTCCTCATGGATTCCAGATCTATGATGGATGGTGAATCTTCTGTTCTTCATGTTCCTCCCTTCATCTTTCCCTCCTGCTCTCTTCCTGTATGGAAGACTGATGAGTCTCAGGCCCAGAATGTTATGCACGAGGGCTCAACCACTGACCTGCACCCTCATCTTCACCACTTCATTTCAAAACGGAAATCTGTTCACAAGATGTCCTTCAAGAAGCAGTGATCTTAGAAACAGATTTCTTGTGACTGGGGCAGAGAGGTTAAGGACAAGGCAGATGCAGAGGCCTGGGGTCACACTGTCCCCCCAGCTCCTGGAGTCCTGTCACCAAATGAATGTGCCCGAGAATGGATGCACCTCTGACTTGCACTTGAAAGAAGAGACATGAGGAGAACCATCAGAAGGACCTGTCGGCGCTTCCCTGAATCTCTAAATCTACTCATCAATGTGGAGAACCTGGACCCAGAGGTGGTTTGACAGTCACAGGTGCACAGACTTCTAAAGGTGAAGCCCAAGAACTGAGAGATTTATTTCTTTGTCCGAACCTTCTGATAGAGACAACACCACACCATGAAAGCCAAAGCAGCGAAATTACAAAACCCAACTTCCAGAATGGTCTTACAACAGACCTATTTGTGATAGTGGGGATAGCATGGGGGTATTTGGAGAGGAAACAGATGGTAGGGCAGGCATGTTAGAATGTTGCCTTGCTTCAAGGCTGCTGCCTCTTCTTAAAAAGATGTGTGTCTCCAATGTGTGTTCAAATGTGTGTGTGTATCTCCCGTGTGTGTGAGTGTGTGTATGTGTATATCTCATGTGTGTGTATAAGTCTGTGTGTCTCCCATGTGTGTTTGAATGTGTGTATGCATGTATGTGCATCTCATAAGTGTATATCTCCTGGGTGTATCTCCCACATGTGTATGAGTGCGTGTGTATGTGTGTGTATCTTCCATGTGTTTGTGAGTGTCCACGAAGGCCAGAAGAGAACATGAGATCCCCTGGACCTGTGCTGGGAACCAATTTCCTATATCCAGGAAGACCAGCAAGGGCTTTTAATGACCAAGCCAGCTCTCAGCCCTGCATGTTTTCCCAGTCTCTGAAGACAGGCTGTTCTGTTGGTGTGGTCATGGTCCCCACAAGGTGCACCCACCTTTTTCCTGTGGAAATTCACATCAAGTCTCATGGAGGCACACTTGTTCAGCGTATTAAGTCGTCTAAAAAGAAAGGAAAATTCGATGATTTATTAATGGACCCAGATCTTCCAGTTTGCTAAACTTAACTTTATTTCTGGCAAATCTGAAAGTGGAGAATCCACTAGTTACATCGGAAGGCAGCGCTCTATAAAATGACTTAAGATAGTTTTACTCTGTACTCTAACCTCTCGATCAGAGAGCCTACCAGTCCCCTTTCTTCTTGCCTGCTGTCCCCTCCTGTACAGACCATCGTGGTGTGGATCCTCAATCGGGGAAGTAACCAGTAACCAAATCCTCGAACCTGAAGGTTCCGGCCTCTCCGACTGTTAGGCTGCCTGGTCTACCGTACCCTGCAGTGGCAGCATGTGCCCACTAATACATACACCCTCAGCTGGACTCTCAAAACCACTCCCGAGCAGACTTCCCGCCTCTCGCATAGCTCTCGAACTCAGAACATCAGAACTGCAGTCCCACATCTGATGACTTGGCCCTAGCTGCCACTGAGAAAGAAAACCAGAACAGCAAGCAGGCATGAGTTCTAGTAACGCTCCTTTGCTCCCTCCTAAGTTGTGTCTTCTTGTTTACCCACCGCTCTGGCGGCTTCCAAGGGAAAGACAGCCCTTTTGCTTTTCTAACTAACTCTTTACTCTTGCTTCTGACTAGGACACCCACTGTGGCATCTGAGTCTTTGCTATTTACATATCAGATTCTTGAGGCTGCTTCCCTTTCTGGGCTCCTTCTGTCGAATTCTGACTAACCAAGCAATCCACCACCCTCTTCCTAGCCTGCCTCTCGCCTGCTGCTTACCTACCGCATCCTAATCTTTTCCTTCTTTTTACTTCCTTAACCTGCTGGGAACAACCTCAATTTCCATTTATTCTGCCATTTTATTTCATGAGATGTCTTGGCAAACACCTTTATTATTTTGTGTTGATTTTTTTTTAAGTTTGCATGCAACTTTAGATACACTTGTTTTCCTTCTATCTTTGCCAGTGTTTTAGCAGTTCCTTTGACTCTTTCATTTGGCTTTTTAGCTGTTACCCCATGACCTTCCAGTTTGGGTGATTACACACTGACTTTGTTCTTTGGAAGCTGAAGATTCATTTTCTTTCAATCTCCATCCCTGGCCCCCCACAACCTTTGTCTGATCCACATATATTTATGTTACAGCATCACACAGTATTGATAAATCCATACTTGATGTTCATTACAACCATAAAGTTCTAGTCCCACATGTATCACACTTGAGTAATTTTTTTTTCATTCTCAACTTTTTAGTGCCCCTAGAGCTGATACCCATACAGATTTTTACTTAGCAGTCTTGTGCTTATACCAAATATCTCCAACTATCTGAGCCCCGTCGGATGGCCCATCAGCTTCATCTTGGCTGACAGTTGTCGCCCAGGTGCAGTCTGGATTTACTGTTCTTGTTTTGCTTTTTATCATAAGTGGATCGTGTTTCTTACAACTGAGACTCCTCTGAAGGAGTTTACTGTTCTGGAAATTGGTACCTAGAATGTAGGCATGGCGGCCCTGTTTCTGACAGAGTAGCCACCTCCAGCTGTGCCTGTGGGAGGGAAATAAATTACCCAGATATAGATTAGAGATACAGATCAAAGTAGCTCCCTGCTTTCCCACATAAGCCCAAGCAATGCTGCTCCTTCAGGCCTCTCCTGTCTTCATCACCAATCATGGAGCATCTTAGAATCTCTATAGAGAAGAACGAGTTTTAGTTTGAGTCTCTCCACTGACCAGTTAGATTTTTGTTAGATCTTCTACTGTAACTTTCTTCTCCTGCTTGGGAAATGTTATAGGTCTCTGGGAACCATTTGATCTTGTGAGGGAAGAGATGACTCTGACAGCTGGTGGGATGCTTTTAAAGCAAGTGAAGTCAGTGATTAATAAGCTAATTTCTGACCAATAACTTTTTGTTTGCATAGATCATGTGTTTTCTTTTCTTTTTCTTTTTTAAGATTTATTTTATTATGTTAAGTGCACTGTAGCTGTCTTCAGACAATCTAGAAGAGGGCATCAGATCTTGTTACGGATGGTTGTGAGCCACCATGTGGTTGCTGGGAATTGAACTCAGGACCTCCGGAAGAGCAGGAGGTGCTCTTAACCGCTGAGCCATCTCTCCAGCCCAGATCATGCATTTTCAATCCAGCAAGTTTTGGCTGTTATAAGTGGCCTCAAGAGAGATAAGGAACATTTCTCCACCCTGGAAGTGTCTTCCATGCTCCTTCTTGATCAAGGTACCAACCACCATGTCGCCTCCCAAAGGTCTTCTCTCTTTCATCATCCGTACACTAGCTTTACTCATTTCTAGGCCATGAGTAAGGGGGGGGGGTATATAGTAGGCACTTAAATTTTCTTTTTATATATATGAGTATTTGTCTACAAGTGTGCATGTGCACCACATGCATGCAGTGCCTGCAGCAGCCTGAAGAGGGCAGCAGATCCCCTAGAACTGGAGTCCATTGGGAGCCACCATATTATGGGTGCTAGAAACCAAACTTGAGTCATCTGTGAGGGCAAAAGGTGCAAACTCCTGAGCCACCTCTCCAGCTCCTAGTTATGCACTGGCTTACAGATAATTTGGCTAGGCTCCACCCAACAGCTACCTAGCAACAGCTTTTGTCACACCCGCTGCCACTGCTACCTGTGCTGCCACTGGGCATGACTGTGTATGAGAGGACTGCTTGCTACCCCAGACCCCCTTCTTCCACACTCTTTCTCTGTTCTCATGTGTTCCCGGCTGCCCTCTCTTCCTCTGTCTCCCCTTTTTCTCTGCCTCTGCCCCTTTTCCAGGTCCCCACTACTCCTCCCTTCCCCCACAATAAATCTTCCTTATACTAGGTCTGTCACATGGTGTGATTTCTCAGGGGGACACCTTGACAGGGTCCCGCCAGGTACTCTCTTACTCCTGCCACATTATGCCACAATTGATATTTCATAATAGTACGTTTTTGGTTTTTTCTAGACAGGGTTTCTTGTGTGTAGCCCTGGCTGTCCTAGAACTCACTCTGTAGATCAGGCTAACCTCGAACTCAGAAATCCGCCTGCCTCTGCCTCCCAAGTGCTGGGATTACAGGTGTGCGCCACCACCGCCCGGCTAGTGTGTGTGTTTTTTTAATGTATGAATTTTTGTTGTTGCTGTTCAGTTTGTTTGCTTGTTTGTTTTAGGATTAGATCTATGTTACGCACAGAAGCAATTATTACAATTACTTGGTGAGTAGTTTTTCATCTTGTGAGAAATATAGCTTGCTGATGGGTCTTCAGGTTCTTTCTTTCTTACTTAACGTTTCCCTAATTATCAAATCATAAGGTTTGCTCTAAGCAAAGCTCTATTTAAAGCAGCCAGTAACAATTACGAGCCGACATCATCTTGGCATCTAAGACTGTGACCCACTCACTGCCTTATCACAGAAGCACAGACCCCATCTAAGACTGGGACTCTCACTGCTTTCTCCTCACAGAAGCACAGACCCCTTGCATACAAACGCATGCAAATACTGTCTTTGTAGATCACATATCAAAATGCATGTTTAGAATTCAAACCTGAGGAATCCTGTTTTTATTGTACATGAGTGTACTCTGAAGCATCTCATAGCATCTCAAAGTATACTAGACTTTGATGACGTGAAATGTCACTTCCACCCATCTGCCCTGAGCCCGGAGTTACATTTCCACCCATACTCTGCTCTTGCCAGTGTATGGTGTCCTTTAGGCTTTTCAGGTCCAAATACCAAAACTGAACTCTGCACTTCTTTCAAAACTGCCTTGTCTTGACTAAGCAGCACCACTAGGCAGGCCATCTAGAAGAGTCACCAGGAGACCGACCTCAGGCTTGGCAGCCATTGCTAAGTCTGGTCAAGGAAGCGCTTCTGTGATCTTCCTGACGCCTTGTCTCTTTGGTTCTAATTTATCCTCTTCTCACCTTCCACAGAGAACCACGCACTATCTGCTTCTAGTTCTAATGCAGAGCACCAGAAGGACTTCCGTTCCCAATGGATCCTGCCACCTGTCTGTAGATACAAGATGGTTCTTACTTCAGTCACTGACAGGGCAGACCGATGGAAGCTAACGTCATCAAAGTCGAGGGTACTTTAAGATGCTATAAGATGCTTCAGACAGACTGTGCATTCACGATGGTGTCAAACACAATAACGGTTCTGTTTTAGAGGCTGATCAGAGAGTCCACAGCTGCTTTGGGGCTTTCTTGGATTTGCTGCTGTAACTGGTGGATTGTCTTCCTGGCCAGTTCCACAGATGTTAACAGCTCTACCTAAGAGTGGTGTGTTAATTAAAAGGGCGTTCCTACTGCCCCTTTGGCAGCTCTTTGATGGGTTTGTTTAGGGAAGGGTGCACACTGTTTATCCAATATACTTATCTAGCACATGTGTGCCTCCATTGTGGCTGGAGGCACAAACAAACCATTGGATTTTCTGAAAAGGATTTTTGATTTACTATAGGCACAGGAACATCAAAAGGCTCATTCTTCGACTTAAATATACTTTATGTATTCATGATACATGGAGACATTTTATTAGTTTTGGAAGCCGGAAGCTAGATTTATTTTCACAGGCTTGTTTTTTTTTAGTCACACCTAAACTCAAAATATGTCTTCACTTAAAGAAATACTTCTCTATTTGAAGAAAATATTCAGGAAACCTTATTTATACAACCCTATATACAAAGTATCTGCTAAAGCACTCTACCAATACACAAAGAAGTCTTAATTGGACAAAGTCAAACAACTTGATTTTTTTACATGATCTAACTTTGTGAGGAGATACTTCTAAAAGACAGACTACAAATGGCTGTAAGCACACAAAAAGATGTTCAACATTTATTTTTCATGGGATAGATACAAATTTAAATCAGGTAATACTATTGATGCATTCTAGAAGGCTCAAATTTAAAATACTAACAAAAGGAGCTAACGAGATTGCTTGATGGTCAAGAGAACTTGTTGATCTTTTAGGAGAGCCGGGTTGGAAGCTCACAAGCAGCAGAAACTTCAGTTCTCTGGCCTCCAACATCATCTTCAGAAGTTCAGAGGCACCAGGCAAACACCAGGTACATAGATATGCATGCTGGCAAAATATCCAAGCATACAAAATAAGTCATCTAAAAGAAAAATAGCTGTACGGAGAGACCAAAGACTCAGGAGTCCCAACATAACTCTGGACAGAGAAGAGAGAAAATAGAGAACTTAGCCTACTCCCCCTCCCCCAGTTCAGGATTTATAAGAAAGAAACAGCAATGAAGTTGGGTGGGCAGTGGGAAAGTGGGCAAGTGGATCAATGGTGCAGGGTTCATGGCTCCAACTAGATAGAGCCCAGTAAATATGGTCAGTTGACCTTATGAAAGAGCAAAGGCGGGGTAAGAGATGCAAGCACTCTTTTCACAAATGGACTTGAAGCATCTAGATAGTCACATGAAAAAAAATCAATCTAGACAGACTTTCTACTCCTAAAACAGACGGGTTCCGAGTGGATCCAGCCCTAAACAGAAACACGCACACAGCTTTAGGACTTCAGGATGAGAACGGGACAGCATTTAGATGGCCGTCTGTGCCTGAGGACTTCTTGTTTTCAACATCAAAGGTGCGCCCAAGCAATAATGTGAAAGTGCCACTCATGCAGAGGGTGAGAGGGCTGGAAGGAGACCGGAAGAGAACATGGCTGAAATGTATCTGATGAATTATACGAAGTTTCAAAGAATGGTAAGGCCCACAATAAGAAAGCAAATGGCCCAGTTTAAAGATAATTTAATTATTTTTTTAATCACAACTATCTTCATCATAAAAAGAGACACACAGACACACACACAGAGGGACACAGACATACACATACACACTCACATTCACACATGAAGACACACATACAAACACAAACACAGGGACACACACATAGTGACACAGACACACACACAGACATACATACAGATCTACACACACACACAAACAATCAGGGATATAGATACAGAGACACACACACACGTTCAAACACACACTCAAAGACACACATATACAGACACATATATACACATGCAAACACAGGGACACAGACACACACAGAGGGATACAGAAACAGACATACACCCAGACACACACACACAGAGACATACACACATATATACACACAAACACACAAGGATACAGACACAGACACAGAGGGGATACAGATACAGGCAGATATACATAGACACACACACACAGACACACAGATAAAATGAAATAGGACACACCGTAAAGTGTTCAGTATCACGTTAATTGCAGGTTAAAGCAATCGTGAGCTCCACTGCTTCTTTAAACCGTGCTGGCGAGAGTGAGGGAAAGGAACACTCACCGCTGCTGAGGATGGGCCCTGGCTCAGGTGAGACAGATGAACAGGTCATTACTGCGAAACAGACTCGTCGGTGTTCACCCAAATGGGTTTAAGATTTATTTCCACGTGTAAATGTGTGAACGCTCGGGTGTTTACGGCCACTTTAGTCATCACTAGTGGAATTCAAGAGCAATCAAGCCGCCAGGTGGCTGGAAAGATGAACCCCGGCATAACCAGACAATCGAATGGTGATTAGAAATGAGTTCTAAAGACACAGACGGCACGGTAGACACTTAAGTGACTATTAAACGCCAAGATGAAACGGCTGTAAATTGTGATTCTAATTAGAAAGCATTGTGCAAGAGTTAAAATTATGGAGACAGTCCAAAGACCAGAGGTTGCCGGGGACTAGGGAGATGGAGGGATGCCTCGGCAGGGCAGAGGTTTGTAGGGCAGTGACAGGGACGTGTGTGCCACAGTGGCCCATGTCTGCCGCTGTACCCCTGTAAAAGCACAGGGAGAGCAGGGCTCTGTGCCTAAGGTGCCCTGCGTGCTTTGGGCTGCAGCGGGTGGATGGCCCTTTGGGGGATATTGATCGTGGTGGAAATGTGCGCGTGTGGGGGCAAGGGGCAAATGTGGGGGCACGGTGCATTGGTTAAAGCTTGTTATGACCCTCAGAGGGCTCTAAAAGCAGTCAATTTGAAAAGATATCATTCATATTATAATTATTATTACTTCCCAGGCTTTGGGATTATGGATATAAAGTGATGTGCGTTTATTTTTCAGAGATTTTTCTCTTTGCACACGTACACGTGCATGCTCGCACGGGTGTGTGCGCATGTGTTTGCGGTGCACGGTTGTGTATGTGTGGGCCAAAGGCTATCACTGAGTGTCTTCTCCTCTCCATCTTATGCATTAAGGCATAGTCTCTCATTTGAACCCAGAGCTCATCAACTCAGAAAATTATTTTTGTTACTTCATAACTCTAAGTTTGCTACTATTATGAATTGTAATGTAAATATCTGTGTTTTCCCGTGGTCTAGGAGAGCCCTGTGAAAGGGTCGAATGCCCCCCCAACCCTCCCACCCCCCCCATCCCCCTGCCCCCCCAGCCCCACACACGAGGGTCCTGATCACCAGCTTGTTCTGAGGTCCCCCATCTGGTGTCCTCTGCATTAGATTACAGGAGGGCAGTCATGCCTGCCCGAGATTCACACGGCCCTGTCTCCAGCTCAGTGGCATGTATGTCTTCTGTCTATCCACTGCATGTTAATTAGCTCTTAATCCAATGTGCAAAACTATCATCATTGGAGGTATTTAGAAACATTTGGTATGATTTCAATCTCCTGAGACACAGACCATCCTGAATCTTGTAAAACACAAGAGAAGAAAATACTCTTTAAGGTAGTCTGAAACTGTGCGTCTCTTCGTGGTGTGATACAGCGTTACTTGGTTGTGAGTTACTTCTCATAAGGTGAGGTAAGCAATGGTGACCTTTGAAAACACCCAGACTGGCTGGAACATGCATTGCAGAGACAGACAACAGAACTGCCTCTCTCAGATTTGGCTCCTGTAGGTAAGACATACACCACACACCAGAAACATTCACTATGCACTCAACCACTCTATCAAAACCACTGTATAACTCTGGAGTGAGTGGAGCCAACATTCAACGACAGCAAACGCAGGGCTCTGGCATTTGTTCCTACTTAAACTTAATTGTCAGTAATAAGACACACTCTCAGATGGTCCGAGTTCGTCTATTTATGATCGCCTGGCAGACTGTTGTGTCCAACGGGAATAAAAATTTCAATTATAGAATGCGTTTTTGCCACCCACAAATGGACTAGACTGGAGCCTCTCCCAAGCTTATACCATAATTTATTCTTATAGTTCTCAGAAGCCCAGAACAGTGGTTCTCAACCCTCTTAATGCGGTGACCTTGTAATGTAGTCCCTCATGTTGTGGTGACACCCAATCGTACAATTATTTTTGCTGATGCTTTATAGCTCAGCTTTTGCTTACTGTTGTGAATCACAATGCAAATATCCGTGTTTTTCAATGGTCTTAGGCCACCCCTGTGAAAGAGTCATTCATATCCAGTCATGTCCCAAAAGGGTCAGGACCCACAGGTTGAGAACCATGGCCTGGAAGCCCTTCTATATGAACACTGCATGAACCCTAAGGTGTCTGCTGATCACTGCTGTCATCTTGGTGCACTAAGAACCACAGAGCCCATCAGCACAGAACACCATAGCCTACAAGCTGCACCTGGTTTGCCTCTACTGCAGAGCAAAGAAGCGAGATCCAAGTGAGTCAGTTCCATGGAACAGCTCTAGGTCACTGGCACTGCCGCTTTCAGATAAGGACTCAGGCCTCTTGGGAGGACCATTGGCTCACGGGAGTCAAACACAGGTGACATCTGAGCTAGATGTGATGTTGGTCCTATCTCCGTCACTTACTGTTTCTGTCTCCCGAGGAATCGTAGCAAATGGAGGCATGCACTGTGCACGGCCTGGCCGTCCCTTTGCACTGAAGGAGAAAAGCCCGTGTCAGCCCATTCTTCTTTGAGCTTGTAGCAAATGCAATGAAGGCAGTCTGACCCTTTCAGGAGAAAGGCTTCCATTTGCTGCTGTTGTCATGATATTGTAGAGGGGCGAATACACCGCCAAAGGAGAGTATGCTTTCATTTGAAGCACCAAACTTGGGTCTCGACTGGGGACGTCAGAAGGGAGAGAAAAGCTGATATCCATCTGTCTAAGGGTGTGCGTCCTGTGCCCCAGGAAGAGGCTGAGAATACAGAGATGAACAAACTCTCGCAGTCCCATGTGGGCTGTGAGCATGATACATAGGAGAAGAAACCAGTCACTTCCTGAGTGCATCGGATGGAAAAGACAACATTGCAGCAAGACTGGGAAGGACTCCGAGGAATCCGTTGCCAGGTCTAGGATAGGTGCCAGGAAGAAAACAGTCGTCACACAGTATGGTACACGCTCTAGGAACTGTGAGCACCTCAAAGGAATGCAAGTCTGCAGAGGAGGGCAAGGGCTGGGCCGTGGAGGAACAGAACGAAGGCACCCAGAGCAGGGAGGGACAGTGGGGAGATACTGAAGGATAGTATGCGTGGGAAGAGCACCGTACTTAGACAGACACCCAAGGTGGGATAGAGAATGAATTTAAGGGGGACAGTCAAGAGAGGGTTCAAGAATCTGGATGAGGGACTGGAGAGATGGCTTAGTCCTCCAGAGTGCTTGTGTATAACCAGGTTTGGTTCCCAGCACCCACACAGGTAGCTCACAACTGCTTACAACTCAAGTTCAAGGGTAGCCAATGTACCCTCTGGCTTCAGTGGTCACGTGCATGCACTTGGTGCACATAAACTCATACAGGCACACACACACACACATAAGTAAAAAAAAAATCATATCTTAAAGAATCTGAATGTGACATTGCTGCTCTATCCTTAATAGTCAGAAATTGGAAACAGTCTAGATGTTCATCAATGGAAGAAAGGATTTAAAAAAAAATTCACTGTATGTTTACACAGTGGAATATTAATCAGTTGTTTAAAAAATGAAATTCACAGACAAATGGATGGGGCTAGAAAAAAAAAATCATCCTGAGTGATGTAACCAGACTCCAAAAGACAAATACGCTATCTGTTCACTTAGATGGTTGTCAGCTGTTACGTCTTCAGTGAGAAGGATACATACAATCTGCAGAGCCACAGAGGTTAGGTAAAGAGTAAGGCACTAGAGGGGAGGAATGGGTCACCTTAGGAAGGAGAGACAGAATAGCTAATTATGAACGGAAGGGGAGGGGAGAATGGAATGGAAAGATCAAATGGGAACCGGAAGGGGAGACAGGGACAAGGGAGGAACTACAGGGAGGGATGACTAAAGCTAAGGTACTTGTTAGTAGGGTTGTATGGAAACCTACTAGAGCCTACCTCTATGTTCTTAAAACATGTACATGTCTGAAAGAAATCTACATGTAATCATCAAACAACAAGGAAGACAAAGTCCCAGGTGACTAAAAGAGACCTTCGGTTCTGGGAGCAGGTTACATCTAATTTAGTTGTTGGTTAATGAGGCCCAAACAACCCAGACTGTGGCCAAGGCTATGGTTCCTCTCCACAAACTGAGGGCAAGGCCCTGCTGCTGAAGACAATACTTACACAGCTCCCTGAACACGGAGACATCAAGGTGGTGTCTACCTAGAGCCCCTACTGGTTAATGCTCATGGTCCTGGAAGCTACTCTGTATACAACCAGAGGAGAAATGTAAACACCAACCCAGCTACAAACCCTGAGCTCAACAATGCTGCCCTGCCTGCGAAAGACGCCGGTGCCGTACTGGCCCAAAGTTTATGGGAGTAGCCAACCCCTATCTGATTGGACTTAAGACCCGGCACCATGAGATGGAACCCAGCATCTGACTCTCTGCTTGAGGAGTGCTCAATAGGGGAGAACCGAATGCTACTGTTACTGGAATATCGTTAATGGAATATTGCAATAAATGAGTCCTAATGTCATTCTGCTAGGCTCATAGATCAGTGCCTTGCTCAGCCACCATCAGAGAAGCTCTGTAATGCAGCAGATGGGAACAAATATATTGACGTACAACAGGACAATGTGCAAAGCACATCCAGTCACATCCAGAGCAAACGCTCAGTCCTAAATGGGACTGCTCCATCGAATCCCTGCCCCTCATCCCCCAGGACTCAGGGAATCCTGTGGAAGAGGAGGGGATGGAAAGATTGTGAGAGGCAGAGGGGATGGAGACGGCCAAGGAGACATAGCCTGATCATAGCGGTCCAGTGCATCTCCTGTGGCGGGGCGCAGAGCCTTCCCAGGTCGGCACCAGCTGAGGTTTCAGTGCTGAGGGCAAGGGCGCCTAAGCTTCCTTCCTTGGCCCACAAGCTCTCTCGCTCTTATTGATAACTGCTTGCAGATGAAAAACTAGTTCTCTCCAAAGGAGCCTCACCGGTCACACAAACCACACGCAAGGGCAGGCCCCATGTCTGGCAGCAGTAGGGCCGCCATAAGACAAACTCCATGATATGTTTGTGAAGTTCTCTTTTGACTCACAGTGCTTTGTGTGCGCTTTCCCTCCCTTTCAGATCTTTTGGCTTATATGTTATGGTTGTGTGTTTACATGTGTGGGACATTTGTGTCTTTGTAAGTATCTGTATTTCTTAATACTTTTTACCTGGTTCTTTTTCTACTCTTTGTTTTGTCCTCTTATCTTTTTATTTTTTTTACTAGATGCTTGTTGGTATTCTAATGAGGGAAATAGTGAAGAAAAGGGTGTAGATTTGGTAAGTGGGGATTTGGGAAGGATCTGGGTGGGGGACTTGGGGGGGGGGAGGAAACCATAATCAGTATATATCATATAAAATTATTTTCAATAAAGAAAAAAGAAACCTGAGGTTTATATAGCAAAGTGGTAAAGAGAGGATTTCAGAGAGGGGTCTCTACACGGAGGTAGACTCTGATCGCGTCACAGATAGGGCGGCGGGAAGAGGGCGAGCACAGATTTCAGATGTGTTGTGCGTGTTAAAACGAGGGGCCCTGCGGCATCCTGAGCCTGTGACTGAGACACAGATGAGATTAGCGGGGTTGTTCCTCTATGTCTTCCAGTTCCAGGAGTCCCCTGCAGTCACCCAAGTCCTCTCACGCTCAAGTCTCTTATGGAGCATGGTACAGCGCTTGTATGGAATCCCTCATATCCTCCCCTTTATTTTAAATCACACCTGTATTATTTATAATACTTAATACAATGCAACCATCATGTAAGTGGACGTTTCATGATTAATGTGAGGTTGGTTGAACGTGGGGATGTTGGTCTCATGGATATCAAGGGCTGAATAACTAAACCTGAGTAAGCTGGGAAAACAAATTCAGAACCCCGTTGAATTCCAGTGTTCAGAACCTAGGGCCAGGGAAGGAAGCCAGCCTTGGGAAGCTGACAGAGTGTGGATCAACAAGAACCAGCGGAAGGTGGAGTCTCAGAAGCACTCATAAGAGGGTATAGTTGATTAATTGTGCCAAGCATTTAAGAAAGAACAGGTGCTGTAAATCCATCTGTTCCTTTGTTTTCATCCATTGTGGGGGCGGGGCATTCCAGAGTGGGCGGGCTCAGAGTGGGCGGGCTCAGAGTGGGCGGGGCTCAGAGTGGGTGGTACAGAGTGGGCAGAGGGAAGAGAGTCAGGAGCTAGCAGTCACCAAATGCTCACCTAAGAGTCAGGAGGTGGTGGCTCATGCCTTTAGTCCCAGCTCTTGGGAGGCAGAGGCAGGCGGATATCTGAGTTCGAGGCCATTCTGGGTGAGTTCAAGGACAGCCAGGACTACAGAGGGAACCTGTCTCGGAAAAAAAACAAAACTGAAAAAAAAAGTCCAAAGGCTCTGTGTGTGTGTGTGTGTGTGTGTGTGGTGACACTCACCTTTAATCTCAGGCAGAGACAGACAGATCTCTGTGAGTATGAAGCTAGCCTGGTCTACCTAGCAAGTTCTAGGTCACGTGGGAGGAGGAGGAAATCTTCGGCAAAGGAGAGTATTTTAAATTATTCTTGATTATCATTGTATATTTCCTAACCAAAGAACAATATAATAATTTGTGGGCTGAAAGGTTGTTTCTACCAAGCTCTGGTTAAACCTAACACATATTTACTTAAGTCTCATTTGGTACGAGGCCCTGTACCCACGAGGGGCAGCTGAGTAAGACGCAGTCTGGGACGTGGAGTTGAAAGTCCCTCACAGGCCAGAAGAGGACCAGAGCGGGAGCCGGGCGGTGGTCAAGAAGGGAAGCCGGACAGAGAGGAAGTCCCGGCGAGGGAAGCCGGTCAGACCGAGCTTGTGATTGGCAGCGACTGGAGAGCAGCAGTGTCAGTGCGTCAGTGCGAGCGGCTAGGTGCAGCTCATCAGGGCCCGACTGTACAGGAGCCTGGGGCCACAGCAGGCCGTCTGCTCCTCCCTTAGCGACCATAGCAAAACAGGAGGTCCTTTTCCTCCTTCCTCATACTTGAGGCTCCCGTGTGACATTTCCACTGCCAGACCTCCGATGGTTCACGAGGTCTCCTGCATTGATTTAACGGCTGGTTTCCTGTGATTTTTTTTTTTTTTTTCATTTTCTTGCCAAAGGCATGGGAGGAAAAGCAAGCAGAGGTGGGCATTCATCTCTTCCAGACCCGTTCTGATTCAGTTCCAACCGCCTGAACTTCTTACCCTTGGCTCCTGTCAGGGTGGTGGTGGATGGAACCCTGTCAGCTAAGGAGTGTTCTGGGTGGGAACCTCAAAGACATTCAAGAAACTGTAATCAGTGGAGATGTGCTCCTGACCCTGGGATCAAAGCCCAGCCCTTCATGGGGTCCTCCATGTGCTGCGGCCACGGGGCGTGGGAAAGGGCTTTGAGAGAGAGTCTGGCAAGCACGCCTTGCGGAGAGCAGAATGGGGTGCTATGTGCCGAAGGCACAATTCTGCTATGTAATTCGCAAGACTCGTGGTGTTTAAAAGTCACAGGCCAGGCACAGGAGGGCTTCATGGTGTCTGGGGGAGGGTGGGACATGATAGGGGAAGTAGAAATGTAGTTTGAAGTAAGCAAATGACCGTCACCTTGCCACTGGAACCAGTAAGGATTTACAAGGATGGATGTGTTCGGCTCTGCCTTGCCTTTTGGCTGTTCCTCCAAGGGTTGGCGGCGGGTGTGAGAAATCACCCCTGTGGCCAGTGCTTAGACCCTGGATCTGCTGAGATGCGGGAGGAAAATGGGCCAAAGGTCACTTATGCAAATGAGGAGGGAGGGAGGAGGGAGGGAGAAAGAGACTGTGCAGGCTGTGCTATCAGAAAGGGGCGGGGCTGTAGGTGATGTAATCAGCTTGCACAAGACAATTATCGTTACTATTCTATGTGTATAGGTTTGTTGTGGATGTATGTTCTGCACATATGTCTGTAGCATTTGTGTGTCTGGTACCCATGGAGGTCAGCAGAGGGGGTCAGATCCCCAGGTGTACACGAATTCTAGTTGGGAGCCGCCATGTAGGTACTGGGAATTGAACCTGGGTCTTCTGCACGAGCAGGAAGCACTCTTAACCACTAAGCTGTCTCTCCAGCCCCTGTTAGGATAAACAGTTTTAAAGGGAGAGCTGTGCTTTATTTTCACAGAGACTGTCACTGTTTAATATTAACGCTGCTGTTGCTGTCCTCGGATCAAAATGCGTGTGTGTGGCAGTGAAGTGTCACATTCCTCTCCCTTGCATCCGTCTCTCATGGCTCCTGGCTTCTCCAGAGACCCCCTCCTCACTTTTTGTTGTTTATTTAAACACTCCGGGGACGCTGCCCTGGGCAGTCATAGCGAGGTCCGTCAACACACAACAGCGGACACGCCCCATGCCTTCACCTGTCATGTGCTATAATTAATCAGCGTCTATTAACCATAGGCATTATGCAGATGAGTTGCTATTCAAAGGTCATGTTTGGGCATCCAGGCCTATGCCTGCAATCTGCAGCCAGCTGCAGTGAATACCACACAACCCAACACTGCAGATGGCAGAGTCTCATCTCCCCAGAGCCTCAGCTTGCTGTGATTTGCATCAAAGGACAAACTTTGCAAGCTCTTTTGACACCTTTTGTGTGCTCCAAGGGTCCCATAGGGTTAACATTCCAATCAGCTTACTCAGATAATTGCATTTGCAAAGAACACTCTGGGACATACAGAGGAAGAGACTTTCAGTCAACTATCAGTTACAACCAGGAAAACAGAATTTTCAACTGTAGCATCTGAAATACTGGAGACAGGGCTCTTGATGCTTGCAGGAACAGTCATCTACACGGAGCCTGCAGGACACTGGTCCTGCCGGCATCCCTGCAGCCCAGCACAAGGAACTCAGCTGTCAAAGGCAGCAAATCTGCCTGGCTTCTGGGGACTACACCTCAGAGCTACAAAAAAGGAAGCGGCGAACAGCTATGCATCTACCCTGATTCCTCCTGGGCAGTCTCACCCTCAGTAGGATCTAAATTTTTAAGCTACACTGTCCAAAGATTCTAGAGTAAACTGGGATCTAAGAAGTGAACTGGTCACTTGTCTCCATAGGCGAGTAAAATCTCAGTGGTGAATGTCCCTTTGCAGGGGACTCTGGCTCTCCTGTCTCCAGGAAGGAGCTCCCTCTGGCTATAATCCCCTCTACCTTTCTGCATGGCCTCAGCGTTTCAAACAACCATGAGAACTGTACAGCCCACAGAGATTTAAAAATAAAGCAGAGGAGGGCAGGACAGACTAGCAGGTGACAGTGCCTGCAGCCAAGCCCGAGGACCCAAGTTCAATTCCCAAGACCCACATGGTGGGGCGAGGTAAGCCACTCCTAATAAAGATGTCCTCTGGTGTCTCCGCATCACAACAAATAAACAAATAAGCAAACAGATGTGATTTTAAAAAAGAATCACTATCTTTGTAAATGCATTGCACAAAGAAGACCAAGAATAACATTTCACCCCCTGGGTACTAATCAATACTTACCCTCTGAGTAGACAAGTTTCAAATCAGCTGCCCATTAATCTTAAAAGTTTTTAAAGCATCCTCATTCTCCTCCGGTGGGAGATAGATACTCTGTTGCTTTCTGCTATTTGCAAGGCAGGAAGTCTGTACTGTGTAGAACTCACAGTGAAGAGAAACAATTCCCCACTAGCTTCCCAGTCAGCCGCCTTTGGCTGCCTACCTACCCCTCGCTTCCTTTGATCCACCTAGGGTGTGTGTGTGTAACTCTTCCTTTGGCCTCAGTTCCTGCACCCTGAGAACCGAGGTTCACACACTTCAAGCCAAATGGTTGTTCACATGAATTAATAAAACATCTTAGAAAGATTTTTCAGGGTATAAAAATATTAAAAATGATAGTCTAGTAATAAACACTGGATGTAAAATAGAAGCATGCACGGGAGCCACAAAACTGCCAGGCATTATCAAGATCACCTCGTGCTGCAGATTGCAATTTGCTGTTGCAAGCATCGGGAGACCTAAATGTCCACTGATTACTAATGCACACCTCAGTTTAGGGCCAGTGAGATGACTCAGAGGCTAAAGGCACTTGCCACCAAGCAGGACAACATGAGTTTGAATCCCAGCCCCTGGAGGATGGAAGCGGGAGCCAACTCCTACAAGTTGCCTTTTGACCTCCATACAGGTGTGTAGCATGTGTGTTCTGGACACACACATATCAATGCACACAAATGTACAGGCGCGTGTCAAGGTGACTTAATGAAGACAGTAGTCCAGTCCTTTCAACAAGCAGTTGGCACAATCAGACACTGAATGAATCTTGGCCTAGACCTTGTGCTTACGCAGATAAACGCATATTCAAAATGCACAGGATAACATACTTGGGACTTAATCTTAGGCAAGGTCATTTTTAGATACAGTCTTAAATATACATGAAATAAACAAATTTGGCTAGAAAAATTAGGAGAACCCTCCCATTCTATGATATTGAAAAAGATCTACATTCTGGCAGAATGTTTACAAAAATGATTCTGACAAAAGAGGTATCTGTAACAACAACAGAATCCCTCAAAACTCAGGAATAAAAATTATTATTCAATTAAAAATGAGAGAAAAGCATGAATAGATATTTTTTCAGGAGAAGGTAGGTTGGTGAGATATAGAAAGATGTGTAGTTTATTGGTCACTAAGAAGATGCACATTAAAAATCACAAGACACTCACAGCCAGACACCAGTTAGAATGTCTATGAGCAAAATCAAAGCACACTACCACAGGCCAGGTAACTGGACCCTCATATGTCGTCAGAAACACAACAGAACAGGGCCACTTGAAGCTCTTTATAAAGATACAACAGATCTGCCATGAGCCCCACAATCTTCAGATTTTTATCAAAAAGAAATTTATATTTACACTCACACAAAACCACATATATCAATGTTAGGGTGTCTTTATAGCCTCAAACTGGAGAACCCTGAAGTCTTTCTGTACCATAGAAAGGAATATATTTTTGAAACAAATTAACATGAATTAAGAACATTCTTAACAATCTTAAGAACATTACACCAAGTGAAAGAAACCAGGCAAAACTAGCCACGTCCTGATGGACCCAGAACCGTAGGCACAGACAAGAATCTGTGGTTGCCAAGGGGTGGGAGTGGGGGAAATGGTGGCTTCAGGAGCAGCAGATGGAACTCTTTCAAGCCCTGATTGCACACTGGTGTTAGTTCGCACGCGCGCGAGCGCATGCGTGCGTGCATGGGCGTGTGTGTGCGTGTGTGCGTGTGCATGTGCATGTGCGTGTGTGCGTGCGTGTGCGTGTGTTTGTGTGTGTGTGTGCGCGCGCGTGTGTGTGTGTGTGTGTGTGTGTGTGTGTGTGTGTGTGTGTGTGTGTCTAATGCTAAGAATAAGCCAATTTATAGAAAACAAATTTAAAAGACTTAATGGGACAAGATATTAAAATATAATTTTAAAAATAGAAATTACTTTTAAAAATGCCAGCCAACAGGAATATACTCAACACTTAGAGAAATAAAAACCAGCCCGTGTTACTGAGTGGAATGAACATTTTTTAGGGAAGGATCTGTTCATGCTGCAGATGTGCCTTCCAGATGGAGAAAAGGAAACGGTACTTTCCAGCTCTTCCAAGTCAGAGCTTTTGAAGAATCGCAAGGAAGCCATCGTTTACCCCACAGGCTCTTACAAAGGCACCGACATGTGCATGTTTATTTTCTAGCCTAAATAGCCTGGATCCACTCAAATAAATGATTTAATGCACATATGTATGTATGTATTTTAGTGTGTGTGTGCATGCACGTGCACGTGTGCCTGCCCGCCCTCATGTGTGTGCACACACACATGCCACAGTGCACGTATGGATGTTAGAGGACAGCTTTTGAGGTTTGGTTCTCTCTTCCCACTTTGTGGGTCTCAGGAATTGAACTCAGGTAGTTATGCTTGGTGGCGAGTGCATTTAACCTGTTGACCCGGCCAGCCAGCCAGATAGCCCCCAAGTTTATGATTCAGAATTCTTTCCTCTTTTAAACCAACAGGATTGATACATTAAACTTAAGCAGACACCAGTACTGTCTTTGTGAATAGCAGAGAGTAACACAAATCTACTTTTTTTTTTTTTTTTTTTTTTTGGTCATATAGCAAGCTCAGAACCCAAGACCAGATGTCGGGGATCCAGCAAACCTACGATTATTTACGCTATTCTGGCGTGCCTTGGTTTCTCTATGCTCATCATTAAATAGTCATGTTTACCAAAGGCAAGACATATAAGGAAGAGCAGTGGGCTGAGGTTATCAGTATGGGATATCTCCAAGTCCTCTTCATGTGGCCCGAAGACTGAGAGTGTCCCACGCTGGCACTGACCTCAGGTCTAACCTCTTCCCAGAGTGTCAGCCTTCGGACTGCAAAGTTCTACAGACACAATTGACCTTTCATGCAGGATTTGACTAAAATAGAGGTTCTATTGGACCTTTAAAATTATGAGCCAAGGTTCAACGGCTTCTTATTCATTTGCTCATGCCCCCTTGCTTCACCGGGGCTTCTGCAGCTACTGTGAGGTGTTTGAGAGGAGGGATTCTCCTTATATACATCTCTGCCTCTTTAAAAGGTTCATTACGCAATACAGGTTTAAGCAAGCCAATCTGCCAATGTATTTACCCGGCCTTACGTATTCTGATTTGAAGATATAACTATTTGACTTTATATATGTAAAAAAAAAAACTTTAGGTCAAGTTGAACATCCTCAAAGGATGTCTCAGATGTTGTCCTGACAACACTTGAGATGGCCAACCATCCTGAATCCTTCCACACCTCATCTGTGCTGCCTCCTGACTGCCCTAATCCTGAATTTACATCTTAAAAATGGCATTTCACAACACTCTGAAATATCTGTCCTCCCTTTCTCTCTCTTTTCTCTCCTCTTCTGTCTTTTCTTCTCTCCTCCTCTTACTCTCTTTTTTCTAATCTAATGACTGAAGCCCTCCACTGGGATTTAACTGGGCACCCTCAGGGTAGAGGCCTGAGCAGCCAGCAGTGAGCACACAATACGTAGTTACCAAATTATTAACGTCAACCTTTAGCTTTGTGCTGTCCAAATGGGGACAGACCAAGGAAAGAAGCAAAAACCAGAGTTACTTCACTCATCTGGCTTACCTGCAAAGAGGTTCTACAAGGTCCCTTTCGAGAAAATCATGGTCTTTTTTGACAGCCACAATGTTGATGGGAAACTGCGAATCTAAGAGAGAAAGGAGGAGACAGAGGCTTATGCCTTTTGCTGCATGTGACCACTGGCCAATGAACTCAGGCCGCCAAGTTCTGCACAAACCACCGTTTCTTAAATCTTAAATCACAGTTATTGCTTATTGTTATTGCTGATGGAATTTAAAAATAGCACACGGTGTTATTTTTAATCACAGAAAGTGCTTTTGAGAATGCGGTGTAAGTGCAAAATATGAAAACAAGCACCTAAGCCTTGGTCAAGATTGCATGCCAAGGGTCCTTTATGTCCATCCTTATCTGACATTCCTCAGGAAGACATGAAGAGCAGCTTCTACATTCTTCCTGCTCACCACAGGATAGGGCGCAGACAGATGACTTCATAGAGTTCTTAGTTTGGCAAACTTTTTCTCCTTCAAAAAGGACATTTCCAAAAATAGTCCAAGCTTAATACTCTCAGATGTTTTTCCTTTCCTTCCTTCCTTCTTCCCTCCCTTCCTCCCTCCCTTCCTTCCTTCTTTTGGTAGCAAAATTTTCAGTCGTCTTGAAGTCCCTGAATTGATGCCACAAAAGAAGAGATTCCAACCCCATGACTGTTCCCAGAAGAGGACTCATGCCAACTGGGGTGGCAACTGTCAATACGCAGAACGTGGCTTTCATTTTAGGTGCGTCTTTTACATAGGAAAACCTCTTGCCATCACTTGACACAGCGGCCAAGGCCAGTTTTAATGTCAGTCACTATGACTGCTGTGTCTTTTGTACTTCCCATGTCTTCCCAGTTATAATGAAGCTAACGTTTCTAAATCCTCCTCTGAGTGGGAAGCAGACACTACCCCCGTTTGGGGGACACATCTTTTTCTCTTTAGAGCACGGGCCACACAGTAAAAGTTTAAACACACCAGTTTACTGACATGTTTACTTGGCTGTAGACATTCCAATTCTAAGACATAATAACCACTTGCCTTTATAAAAAAGAATCCACTCAAGTGGATGAACTCAAAGTATTTCACAGTGACTGAGTCCCTCACCCTCCTGGCAAGTGGTGGCACATCACAGTGAGAAGGAGATATAGGAGCCCAGGGTTTAAAGTACACACTTCTTTGCTCGGTTGCTCTGGGCAAGTAACTTTCCCTCAACTGTAAAGTAAGTATCGCAATCATGCCGGCTACTTATGGCAGAAATGTGAACATTTGCCTAATATTAGTTTTTGATTAATAGCAGTCACAAAGCAAGCTCTGTTCTCATTATATTTATGTAATATATATGGGTTAAACAATCTGGCATGTAGATGTTTCTGAGCTATAGCACATCTTAGATACTTATGGACTGCTCACATTAAATCTCATAGTAGCTATATCATCATATGTATATGTGTATGTTGCATATGTATGTGTAGGTGTGTATATGTATATATATGTGTATGTATATGTGTTTGTGTATGTGTATGTATATGTATGTATATATGATTCATCAAGAATGAAAAAGACTGGATTTTTAAATTTTTCATCCATCCATATAGCTGCTTGTTTTTCTTTTGACTTGACACAAGCCAAGACGTGTTTGGGAAGAGGAAATCTTAACTGAGAAAGTTCCTCCGTGATATTGGCCTGCAGACAAACACATGGGACATTATCTTGATTAATGATTGATGTGGGAGGTTCCTGCTCATTGTGGGTGGTGCCACCCCTCCGCTAGTCGTCCTGGGTTCTATAAGAAAGCAGGCTGGGCAAGGCATGAGGAGCAAGACAGTAAGCAGCACCCCTCCTTGGCCTCTGGATCCACTCCTGCCCTGCCTTCCTTCAGAGAGGGAATGTGGCCTGAGTGCTGTAAGCTAAAACAAACCATTTCCTTCTTATTTGGGTCATGGTGTTTGTCACAGTAACAGAAAACCTAACTAGGACCAAGGTCACTTAACATCCTGGGCTTTCCCTTCCTAATTAGTAAATTGATGGTTGGGGTTGTTTAGATTTAAACTATAGCAATCATCTCTCTCTCTCTCTTCTCTTTCTCTTTCTCTCTTTCTTTCTTCCTTCCTTCCTTTTCTGTGTCTTCCTTCCTTCCTTTCTTGTCTAAAAGGTTATGTATGACCCTCTGAAAACTTTTTTCTAAAAGAGTCCAAGATTCAAACTACATCCCAACATTAACTCTCCTATGTCTTTACAGAATTGAAATGACCAAAGTAGAAAAAACTAAACTTTTGGTTTTTAATATAAAAGAGAGACTTTTGGCAAAAGGACAGGAAGGAACCCTTTCATAAAGGGCTCTTTATGAGCCCTTTATTTGTAGTCTCTTTCCTACACACACACACACACACACACACACACACACACAGAGCACAACACAATGTTTGCGCCACTGGAAAGAGAAGCTGCTTCCGTGTGCTAGGTGCTGTCCTTTGAGCCTCAGACCTTCTCTCCCATCCTGCACTGTGCTTTAAGCTTTTGTGCAGGTGGATGGCATCCAGACTCTGCCCTTGGCTCCTCCCCTGGATCCTCCCCTGGCTCCTCCCTGGCTCCGCCCCTGGCTGCCCCTTGGCTCCTCCCCTGGTTCCTCCCCTGGCTGCCACCCTTGGCTCCTCCCCTGGCTCCTCCCCTGGTTCCTCCCCTGGCTGCCACCCTTGGCTCCTCCCCTGGCTCCTCCCCTAGCTCCTCCCTTCGCCGGCTGTGTGCCTCCTCCAGGGCATGTGGAAGGCTCTTTGTTTCTGCGCTCTGACGCCCTCCACTTTGGGCCTGTGGTAGTGACAGCTCTGATACACCCTTGGCTCCTCCTGGTTTGTGTGTATCTTATTCACAACTCTATAATAAAAAATACTACTGGCTTTAATTTCCATAGAAGCCCTCAGGTGTGTCGTTTGGTCACACCTGGGACCTGACTGCTTCCTGACGCAGAAGGATGGACCTACAAGGCATCCAAGATTTAATCATGAACTTAGACAACATAAGATACAGTTAGATGAGGACGGTGGGTCAGTGAGAACCACCCTGGGCCCCACAGGCTCAGCTTGTTTGAGTGCCTGCTCCCTAGTTGGGAAGCATTCAGAGGTGTGGCCTCGTTGGGAGAGGGGTGTAGGTGGGAAAGGACTTTGAGCTTTCAAAAGCTCATGCAATTCCCAGTATTTCCCCTTTCTGCCTCTGGGAATCAGATGTCAACTCCCGGCTACTGATGCAGCCCGGTGCCCGCCTGCTGCTGCGCTCCCTGCCATGGTAACTTAAGTCCCAAGTAAACATTTTTTTAAAAAATAAGTTGCCTTGGTCAAGGTGTTTTATTACAGTGATAGAAAAGAAACTAAGATGGTGAATAGTTATTTGCTATTAACTAAAAAACAAGGATGTTAAAAAAAAAAAGGATATTGGCAAAAAAAAAAAAAGCCACTTACTTAAAACTCAAAAGACTGACATCTGACCCATAACATTTTTTGTGTAAAATAAGCATAAATAAGGGCCATCCCAAAACAACTAGTTTTGAGACTTCTAGGAAATTTATTAACAATGAATTCAAAACAACCTCAAGAAAACTGAGCCCAATGATACAACAAGAAAGAACATGCAGAACGTTCTGGAAAGCGAGTCTCGGCAGACACTGAGAAGAAGTTAAAGAGTTGGGTGGGAATCCGCAGGGGAGCAGAAGGTGAAGGGTCAGTGTGGAGGCAGGGGCGCTATTCCAAGTGCAGCAGAAGAAGTTGAGCTTTACCAAGGCTGAGGGGGAAGGTCGCAAATCCACAGTATGTCAGAGCGAATGCCCACCCGGTGAGCCGCCCAGTGAGTGCTAGGCAGGGACGTGGTTGGTTCTCGGTGTAAGGAAGGAGGGAAAGGCTCACATACCTTCATACAGCTGAGCGTATTGTGGGAACCCTGCAGCTCGGAGCCAGTCACATGCTTCCTTCGCCTCGATTTCTGAAAAATACAAGAACAAGAGCATCGTGAGTCTGATAACAGACCTCAGTTCTGCTGGTGTCCTCCGTGTGAGGCCTTAGGAGGCAGTGCTGCTCCCAGGGAGTCCTTCGCAGGTCAGCCTACCCAGGAGCAGGATGCAGTGAAGGTGCGGGCCACACGAAGCATTGGTTGTGGGCGTGCTCTGGTTATCTTCTCTGTGGAGCCACAGTTATGGATGATAACCAACCTCCCAGGGCAGGGCACGAAGGCTGAGTGTCCCACAGGGAAAAGTATGTCTTTATGCACCAAGAAACTAGGAGACGAGGGAGGGGAAGAAAGACTTATTATAATAATTATAATCCTCTTTTTAATGGGCCCTTTATAACTTTGCAAGATAAACCTGAGATTATTTATTCAACCTTACTCTTCCATTCAGGATCAAAAAACACAACAGGGTAGTCTATTTTCTCACAAACGAAGGCATTACAAAAATCCAGTCTCACCGACGGTTTTAATTCCCAGCGCGTTGCCTGAAGATGTTCACTGGCTAAGCATATTGGACTGATTTCAAACTTGGAGTGCAGAGGGAAGAAGATCCTGAGACCTAGGTCTCAGGGAGCTGCCCGAATGGAGAGGGCCACACCCAAGAGGCTGGTGGGTCCTTTGGGCGAGCATTTGTGGAGTGGATACACCAGCAACCACTCCCTCCCCCTAGGGAATCTGTGGGGTGAGATGGGTGGAGGAGGGACTGTGTGTGTAAACCAGGCCATTCCCTGACCTGTGAATTCTGGATTATTTCTCAACCACCACACTCTTAGATAAACATCAGCCTAGGGGAAAGAAGTCCATCTGTCAAAAGTTCAGTTTCTCCAAATAGGAGTAAAAAGCCGAGGGAAATGTCCCAACCAAAGCCTTCCGAGGCCACTGGGGTGCTCAGTCAATGAGTTTCTATTTTCCTCTGCAGTCAAAACTTCTAGTAAAGGCCTTTCTTGAACCCTGTGCACAAAAAACATCTATACTAACATGGGCCACAGGCCTGAGACTACGCCCTCTCATAATAAAGGCTCCTCTGTCATGTTTGACATGACAAAGCCATTTAATTTACATTAAGAAAACAAGCCAAAGGCCAGATGTTAGCCCCTACAGAGGTGCTTTCTTCCTCAGTATCCCTAATCTGTTCCCACACCAGAGACAGAAGTTTCAAGTTCTGATTTTTGTCTGAGTTGAGGAGTTTCTGCGACTTCTGACCAGCATGGATTGCGTATTCATCGTGAAACAGATGAATGAGAGAAATGAGAAAATAGATTTCCAGACTCGCTTTAAGCTCAGTTCTATAAGTGGGTAAGGAATCCAAGAGTCCTGCATTTTCTAGTGAGTCACACAAATTCTATGGGTTTTTCTGTTTTACTTTTGTTTGTACTATGATTAAAACATAGCTTTAAGCAAGAAAGCCCCAGAGAGGCAGGGAGTGAAGACACAGGGAGACAACGGACAGATGGACAAGTCAGGCGTGTCATAGCAGACAGGGAGTTCCGAGAGAGCTGGGAATGCGGGTAAACACAGGACATTAGAGCCCTGGAACTAAATGACAGCAAGATGTAGGGAAACTAGAGAGCCAGGGATCTGTCTAAAAAATCTGCTAGGCCTGAGAACTATAGCCAGGTAGAGGGCTGGGCGGAGGGGAGGTAGAGAGATTGCACATAAAGCCACTTCATTTCCCCCGTAGGAACTCTGCTAATGAACTAAACTATCTTTCATACACAAACACAAATAATCCACCCTTAAGTAGAACCTGTCTACATCAGTCATTCAAATAAACTATGCTTTTAAACCTCTTATGATGAGGTCTTTAGGTTTCATATTCAAATCACAAATTGCAAGGAGTAAATAGTAGCAAATTAGAAACCGCCACTCACCAGGCCATGGTGACAGAGGCTCTTTTAGACTGTGGCTGTTCACACACAACTGCCTTTCTATTTGCCTAAAAGTCTACCAAACGCAGTCTCCAGTAAGATTCAGTAAGAATCTTCCTACTGGAGGACTTGTTTGGTTTTAAGGACACACAGGGTTTAAAAATGAGAGTACAGAAAGTGATACCATGCATTCTGGTTGGATGGAAAACAAGCCTTAAGGTTAAGGGATCGCGACTGCCTGGTCACCACATGGTGGTGGTATTTTGTTTGGAAGGTGGTAGAACCTTAGGGGGGTGGGACCTAGCTGCAGGGGGTGGGTCAGTGGGGGTGGGGGTGGCACTAGAGTTCTATATAGGTCAGTCTCTTTTCCACTGACCTCTGTGCTCCCCAGACTATCCAGATATGAGCAGGCCTGTCCCCACCATGCCAAACTGGATCCCCTCCAACTGTGAGGCAAAGCAGACCCTTTCTAAAATGTATTCTTTCAGGAATCTTGTCACTATGATAAGACAAGCTACTAATGTTAGATAAGTGGAGACCGGGAGAGCAGGGAGAGTTAGAATCTATCAAGAGACAACAGTCATTCATTACATAACGAGACAGGATTCAGTTCATCTGAAGGGCCTAACAGCTGTGTGTATGCACTCAGTATCGGGTAGCTTGGCAGGCAAACACGAGCAGAACAGAAGGGAGTGTGGCTGCTGGCCTACAGTCTTGACATCTCAATTGAAGAGCAAAACAAACCCGCGAACCAGCAGCAAAGCTACCACAAAATTTCACTCTGACTGTTGAGCTGAATTGGAGAGGGGCCTTACAATGTGTAATGCTTACCCACAGTCCCTTCTAACACCAATCGCACAGATGCTGTATCCCCCGGGCCTTGGCAGCGGCCAAAACACAGGAAAATTAGAATGGAGTCATAATGCCAGTGCCATTTCACAAGGCTCTATCTAATGGGATTTAAATGACACTCAACGAGGAAAGCCATGGACATTTATTCTTTAATGCACTCTCAGTAACCATCAGTGTATTATGCAAAGGCATTTAGTGCCATTAAAATCACATTTCACTATTCTGTTTGTCCCCATTTGCAGACCTCACCTGTACATGTAGCAGGTCCAGGAATGGATCAACTCATCACTGCTCTCTTGAAGAAGAAAACACAAGCTATGGAGGTGGAACTCAAGAATGCCACTGGACGAAAGGGCCCACAGACCTCTAACATCATTGGACTAGAGATGTCCCCTTTTACCTGCAGGGATGTGACCCAAGAGTCCCACTGGATGCTGAAACCCAGATTGTAGTCTAAACCCAGTATATGCCATGACTTTGGATTCAATAACCAAGATGGCTTCCAAGGGACTATTAGACAGGTAACACATACGGTGTGTCCATGTGGGACAGAAAGGTGACTCCGCTCCCAGGGTGATAGAGTGGGTCCTGTGGGACTATGTGACATCTCACTGTGCTCACCGAACTCTTGAACTATTTCTGTTATTTTTGATGTTGTTGTTCAATGGTTTATGAAGTAGACCTCGGTACCTCAAGTTATGGAAAGAGAAATCAAAAGGACTATTGATCTTTGCTGGGGAGAATGTAGCCCATTTGACTTGGTATCATGGCAAGACTTCTACAGAATTAGGTAAGGAGTGTGTGTGTGTATGTGTGTGTGTGTGTTAATATGAGTGTGCACATGTTCAAGTGTACATGTGTATGCAGATGGCCACACGCAAGTGTGAGAATGTGGGGGTCTAAGGTTGACCTGTCTTTGTTGTTGTCTGCCTTGTTGCTTGAGACAATGTCTGTCCTTCTTACTGAATCAAGAATTCAACATTTAGCTAGACTACCTGGCCAGCCAGGCCTGGGGAACTTTCCACCTCCACTATCTCTGTGCCGGCATGCACCACTGAGACTGGTATGTCCTGGCATCAAACTTGCATGGTGAGTACTTTACCGATAGAGCCCTCTTCCCACGTCCTCCTATATCAGTTTTGTAAGTAGTCCAGGTAATAATGTCATTTGACTCTACAGCAGTTACCTAATTTTGGGCAATGTTCTTTTGGAGGCTACCCAAAACCCTATGCAGACATGAACCCAATAGACACTAAGCTCCTCCATCAGATAACATGTGAACCAAAGACAGAGCACATGCACAGCCTGGGTGCTAGGGACAGAGGATAAGTCAACACGATCCAGTTCCAACGGCGGAACCTCTTCTGGTTGGTTTAAGGGAGGTTGACCTCCCCGATTCCCAAGCCGTCTAACACCTGTGTCCCTGAAAAGCTTCCTTCTCCCACAGTGTAGACAGGAACCCTATGGTTTCATGTCAGCTGCATTTGGGAGCTGAAAACAACTTAGCTTTTCAGTTTTTCATTTAGTAATCGGTCTGTACAAAAAAGCAAGCAGGCTTCTGATTGGCTTTTGCAACAATTTCAGTAGGCATCTGTTTGGGGCTGGGTACTCTCTGGTGCTTAGAGTAAGACAGAGAATCTGTTGAGTGACAGACTTGGTGGGACTGGGGGTATGGGGACCTACTAGAGGGGGCACTATCTCAACAGTGCTAGAAAGTCGTGTGTTCCCGTGGGTATGAGAATAAAGACACTGTAGAAACAAACGTCTGACTAGTGACATGTTTTTACAAAATAGTATTTTTTTTTTTAAAAATAATTGTACAGGTTCAGTTTTAGAAACATTTATTGAAGAAAACCTGAAAGGTACAATCAAAGTAGAATTAACTCTTGTCCTATGACCAACACATAATTTAATGTATGGTATCTGCTTGAGTGGTGACATCATAATATCTTAGCTTGACTGCTGCTCACAAACATAATTATACACTGTGAGGCTGTTCCCATATAATGATGCTATTTATAAAAATATGAAACTTACTTTGTTGGGAATGATTTCTTAAATATGTGATATTGGAACACCACCAAGTTGCGTTTTGCTGCAGGTTATAACTACCAACGTAGCGGAGATAAAACACTTCAGTTAAGTCCTCCCAGTGCCAACTGAAGGCAGAAGGAGATGGACACAATGTTGCTTAAAGGAGAGACTACTTGGCGACTTAGGCACAAACAGTGGCTGTACCAGTCTCAGGATGACCCTAGTCAAGGCGAGAGCTTTACTGAGCTCGAAGGATTTGCTGCACAAGTTTGCAGAGTTCCTATTAAGTTATGGATTATTGTGTGTATGAAACTGGTGCTTCCATCAAAACAGAAATGCCTAGCTAAGTGCTTTGAGTACATTTGGGTCCGTGTGCTTTGCGCAGCACAGTCTTCCCTAGCTATCCCAAAGGCCTTAAGTAGTCTTTCTAAATGACCAAATAGTCAAGCCAGGGCCACGTTAGAATGTATTATCAGGAATCTGGCTGGCTAGAAGGAACCAGGACTCCTCTACTGTGGGCTTTATTACTGGAGTTCATTACGGGAGTTTTATTACTGGCGTATTCCCAAGCACCGTCCTTACGAATCTCCCGCAACCTTCACAGACCGGCTGGCTCCAATGTGTAGCAGCTACTTCCTAAATGTTCATGAAACCACTCAACAGGAGCGATTCAAGAAAGTGGGTTTGGGGAACGATGGCTTTTTCCTTCCATTTAACCAGCAAGCATACTGTCTATTGAGTTCTTAAAGGTCTTCCTAGCAGTGAGGGGTGGCTCAGTTACCACAAGATATCTCCTTGAATACAATTACACAATTACCAGTATTATGGTATCTGGAAGGTATTAAGATTTCAACCGGCTTGCAGTTATAGGTTTAGGATAATTCATACTGATGAGTGAGGTTCATGATGAATGTACTACTTAAGGCAAATGACACCTTCATCTTTACAGAGAACTTCTCAAGTGAAGGCCCTGCTTATTAAATGCGTATTTCTTTGGTCAGATACGAGGCGAATTCAGTCCAAATTTATGTCAGACTATTCATCTCGTCTCTATATGGCCGTGAATAAGGTGCTCGTTAAGATTACACAGAGCACACACTTCCCCAGATCCTTCTCCCAGGAGGGCTTTATAAACTAAATTACAGGTATAGGCAGCAGATTATGGTTTTCTCCACCTTCAATTTCACCTGATGTCAGGATCTATTATTTTTTTCCTGCACTTTTGTGAATATGTATTAAGTCCATTTTGATGTTTTCAATACCTGAATAATTCATATATATATTCATATATACCAAATATGCCTTTCTGTATAACATTTTCTTTATATGATCTTCTGATATTTTAAGTAATGATGGGGAAGCTAAAGTATAGATTATTTAGGGCAAATTTAAGATTACCAATCATTATGCTTTTCAGAACATCAAGTCAATTTATAAACACCTGCTTTATCTCACCATGGTTTTAAGCAACCTTTTCCTTGAATAGTAACAAACACACTCCTGGGACTGGAGAGATGGCTCAGTGGTTAAGAGCACTGACTGTTCTTCCAGAGGTCCTGAGTTCAATTCCCAGCAACCACATGGTGCCTCACAACCATCTGTAATGGAATTTGATGCCCTCTTCTGGTGCATCTGAAGACAGCTACAGTGATCATATAAATAAAATAAATAAATATTAAAAAAAAAACCCCACACACTTCTATCTGCAAGGTCGTGACCATAGGAAGGTAAAACCTGGGAGTTCAGAGACACATACTGTTCTGTGGCAAATAATTCCATCCTGTCAGAACAGACACACCTAGCTCTGAGCACGTGTATTTCTTTCTACAAAGCCACAGTCACATGTTGATATAATATTCCATCACTCATTCTTTGTTTTTAAGATTTATTTTATTTTTATATTATGTGTGTGTTTGTGTGTGGGTATGTTCTCATGAATGCAGTTTTTACTGAGGCCAGAAGCGGGGGCACTAGATTCTCCAGGGCTGTTGTGTGTAGTTGTGAGTAGTTGTGAGGCCCCACAAGGGTGCTCAGAACTGAAGCCAGGTTCTCAGTAAGAGTAGCCAGAACATTTAACTGCTGACCTATCTTTCCAGCCTCTCCATCTCTCTCTCTCCCAATCTCAGAACAGAGTTTCTCTGTGTTACAGCTCTGACCGTCTCAGAACTCAGTTTGTGGTCCAGGCTGGCTTCGAAGGCATAGAGACCCGCCTGCCTCTTCCTCCCGAGAGAAGGTGTGCACCCCCACACCCTGCTCGGCCCTTTCATCTGAATCCTAGCCTTTTCCCCTGACTCTGAAATGCCGTTCTGCAAGCTAGAGTAGCAGCCAATCTACTCGCTAAAATAAGTTCTATTAGAGTAAAAGGCAAGGAAGTGTATTTTAAGAAATATTTCTAGTCACCAGAAGGGCTGTTTTAAATTATCCTTTTTCATCCAAGTTGGGAGAATCATGTGTGTATATGACACACATCATATAGTAATGACATCTACAATATATGTACATTTACAAATTATTTTATAGATACCATATTAAATCCTTTAAATAAACAATCAAATATATAATTACATATACTGTATGCATATACATACATATCAGTTTTTCACTTTATGCTTCCAGTGGTCAATGCTTTCCGTCAGCCATGAGGTTCTCCTCTGAGGTTAGCTTAGCCATAAGGCCCACTTCACCCATTGCAGCAGCAATATATGCTAATTCAAAACCAAAACAAACCGCTCAGGGGTTGTCCCCTTGTTCCACCTGTTTCCCCTTTCTTGTCCCTGTATCATGAGTCTCCACGTCCTAGGTAGGGTTGCCACTTCAGTCTAGGTCTCAGAATGATGACAGAGGGGTCAGAGTCACAGTAAATTAGCCACTGGCACAAAACAGGAGCAAGGGATAATAAGACTTCCGTGGTTTTCCTCCACTATGGTTTCAGAGGTTTGCTGAAGCGGCGCCATCTTCTGCGAGCTAATGGAAGCCGCTAGCTGTCATTCCCTATGCAAAGCAAATAGAAAACACCAGGAACCTTTATTTCAACTGGAAACTGCAGTTGAATGTCTACTGGCGTGGTACAGAAATGAATACAGCCGTAATCATTTCTTCTCCAAAATTTGCATCCTTGCCTACTGGTCCAGTGTGTGTGAATTCAGAGAATGTTAAAGGTCCCCTTGGACCACAAAAGACTCCCAAAGTCCAGTCGCAGCAGAACAAGGAATCCTCAGGGATAAAAACACCACTCTCTGCACCCATAACGCTGTATTTAATGGGATTAAAATGTACAATCTCCTCACTGATTTGTACCGGGGTGGGGGGGGGGGGGATGGGAGGGATGGGGGGATGGGGGGATGGGGACAGGAGATATGCCTGTGTGGCCGACCAATTTCTGACCAGGCTTTGCTGACTCACTCTTTCCATCAGGCAACAGACAGCTTTATTCTCTCTCATTCGGAACAGACTATTCCCATCAGGCACTTGTGGAATTTCCCAGGAAGGCTTCATGTGTTCACAAGCGTGTGAACATCCTCAGCCTTTCGAAGCCATGAACATATTGCTTACCGCTACCTCCCAACCAAGTCAGTCTTCAAGATGGAGTCAGGCAAGCAAAGGAAACCAAGGTAGGGAGAGGAGAGAGTTGATTCAATTCAAAAGGCCAGAATTTGCAGGTGTCAGCTAAAGTGCCTTGAAGTGCCTTGAATATTGACCCACCATGAGGACAGGCGCTAGTAATCCTTTTTGGAGTTTGGAGACTGTCTCCCTCTAATCTTCTCTATCTTTTTCTAGAAAGGTGAAGAAGAACTTGCAGGAGTTGAATAGATGTTGGCTCCTCAGCAGGGGGGTTAAACACTACACTGGAGGGGCTTTAAAACCCCCTGCCCAGTTGTAAGCTACCAGGCTGTTGGTTTCTTGCTTCCCAAGAGCCATTCTTCTACCCTACACCACTCTAAAGACATTTAAAATGTTTATTTTTTATTTATGTGTAAGTGTGCATGCGCTCGTGTGTGTGTGTGTGTGTGTGTGGTGTTCGAGTACAGGTGCCTCAGGCAGAATCAGATTCCTGGGAACTACAGACACAGATGGTTGTGAGCTACCGTACAGGTACTAGGAGCCACACCTGGGTCCTCTGCAAGTGCGGCCATTGCTATTAATTGCTGAGTCATCTCTCAAACCCTTCAAACTCATTTATAAAGATATAAAAGTATGCATGTTCTTAGGGACTCAAGCTCCTCTCGAGGCTGTTTTCAGGACGCATCTGCATGTCTGTACTTGGGAGAGGTTATCCAACCTCTGATCAGTTTACCTCAACTCTTCCGCAGCTCTGTGACTGCAAAGACTCCAGATGCTTTCATGATCTTTTACTGTGAGTAAAAGAAAGAGCCCAGATATGTTTAGGGGAAAGGGATGCCAAGCAGCCTCCGTGTTTTTGGTATACTTTGGTTCCTCATAGGGCTGGCAAGGCAGAACATGACTCAGCCAACGCCCGGGGCGCCTTCCTTAAGACTTATGATAGTCTTCCCTCCAACTGCAACACCTGGGTCAAATAAAACCAGTTTTTGTTTCATTTAACCCCAAGGAAATGCTTGTACAACTCAGGAATAATTTTACTACCGGGCTACTGATAAGTTGATGCTGCATATGCGTGTTTCCCTTTCTTGGCATAGGTTTAGACTGTAAACGGAATGTTGACTGAGGGTTTTCCAGTGTGCCCTTGGTAGCTTTGGAGCGCTGAATGAGGATGGTATTGGCTCCGTGGATGTTACACATCACGCAGGCCAGAGAAGAACAGGGCCCGAGAAATGAAGCTGTCATTGCCCTCAGTGGCTGCTTCATTTATCTCTGTGTTCTTCAAGGAGACAGCCAAGTGGAGAAATAGTTCCTAAGTACTAGGATTTGGGGGAGGGGAGGGGTGGGCTATCATTCATTAATACGTCCTCACAGGAGGGCATTTATAAATGAGTTCCCATAGTTGGAATAGCTTGACCTGTTTTGCGGTGGAGGAGTCCAAGCTTTAACTGAAAGGGTGGAAATGGACGGACCAACGGAACCTGTGGTGGTTTGAATAAGAATGGCTTCCAAACATATATGTGAACGGTTAGCACTGGAACTGTTTGAAAGGATTACAAGGATTAGGAGGGGTGACTTTGTTGGAGAAAGTGGGAAACTAGGGGTGGACAGTGAGGTTTCAAAAGCCCCTGAAAGGGCCAGTCTGTCTGTCTGTCTGTCTGTCGATCTGAGTCCCTCTCCCTGTCCTTCTCCTTCTCCTCCCACTGCCTGTGGAAGAGGCTGCAGCTCCATACTCCTGCCATGGACTAACACTAGGAAACTGCAAGCAAGTCCTCAATTAATTTTTTTCTTTCATAAGAGGTGACCTGGTCATGGTAACCTTTCACGGCAATAGAACTGTGTCTGAGACACAACCCTTTCTCCATCAGACACACACAGGATTGACTCGTGTTAGCCTGTGTTCTAAGTACACGGCACACTGATATTAATATCAGCTGAAAGTATTGCATTATTCTCATAGAATAATTCTAGACTTCAATAAATAAATGTGTGTATGTGTACAGACATGACATTGAATCAGAAGGCCATTTGTGAGGGGAAGGGGACCATCACAGAAGGAAGCGTTCGGGAGTTGGTCCTTTCCTCCACTGAGAGCTCTCGGGATTGGATACAGGTTGTCTGGCTTTAGCACCAAGTACTCTGACCAGCTGACCCAACTTGCCTGCCCTTATACAGTCTCCTAATAAATCTTTATTTTCAGTTGGCAATTCCAACAGCTATCCTTTCAGATATTCTAGGTGGCTAAATAGTATTCCCATCTGCCATTAGTTTAAGACCCTCTCTTGTTATCATCCAAGGTTTCCATACCCTCCAGTTTAAAATAAACTCATTTCTCCCGGGGCTTTTGTTCAAAGGAAAAGAGAAAAAAAGTGTTCATGTCCTAATGGGTGAATCTCACAGGGTAGTTTCTAGGGTGACATTTCCCACGTTATTTTACATTCTGGATTAGGACACATCTCATATGGTTCTGATTTGTATTCTCAGCAGGCTTACAGAGGAAATTCCAAGTGGAAGTTTACACATGCAGCTCTGCTTCAAGGATGCCACAGGGATGCCTTAAACCAACACAAGCCCGGAAGTTCAAGGCCAAGGGTGGGCTGCGTTCCTACCTCTCCCTTCCTGGGACTCTGAGGTATGCAGACAGCAGATGTCTTAAGTCACAGTTGCTCTCTTGTCTCTGAACCCCTGTGTGTGCATTTACGTAATTTCCAGGATGAATTTCACTTTAGGTGTGTGATTGGTATTTCTTGACTGCTGAAGTTTCAAGGTTTGCTTTGAGAGAGAGAGATATATATACAGAGAGAGAAAGAGAGAGAGGGAGAGAGAGAGAGAGAGCCAACACACAAGACTAAATAAATAAGGGGAAATTCTACATCTTTTAAAAATGAACAAGTGAACACTGGTAGACTACAGACTCCATAAATCTGTGTTCGAGATATTCAAACTCACAATACAACCCCTTCTCATGAAATTAGCACATCCATTAAAAGTGAGCATCAGAAACATCTCAACAGAGAAGACAATCTCATTTTTATGCAAAATTAATGTTACTGCTTTCCAGGGAAGTTAAAACAAACAATAAAAGATGTCTCCTAGCTTCATTTTGGTCCTGTTTTTTCTTTCTTATTCAATAATATACTTTCCTCTCTAAACGGAGTCTACCACTTTATCTAGAAAACCGTCCTGAATTTGAGGGCACAAGCAGACTAGGGGGACACAGGGAGGACACCGAGCTGAAGGTGGTCAGAAGCAAAGGCTGAACTAAGGTCCCTCTCAGGCCTCATGACCCCCCTGACCTTGCGCAGGCTAATTTACAGGCCTCAGGTTCCTTAGCTATAGACCAAGACCACAGGACAGAGATCCCCTCAGCGCTGTAAAGGATCACATGACTGCATCGGGGTAAAGCCATTCCACAGGTACAGGAGGTCAGTTTTGCTATAGACAGAGGCTGTTGTCTGCCTCTGTCTACTTAGCTCTTCATTTGTCCTAAAACATGGAAGGCATTGATACATTTATTCATCCTACAGGCAGCTGTGGAGTGCCCTGGTGAGAAAGCCTCTGTTAAGGGCTCTAGAACACCCCCTGGCTCCTGACAGGAAGGGCTCTAAGTCAGGCAGATGAGACAAACAGGTTTCAGTACAAACCAGGAAGGCACACCCCTGTGGGGGCTGCAATGTTCTCCGGGGTTCACAGCAACGGTGTGCATTTCAATAAGGTGATCTTGAAAGCCCAGCGGATGCTGTGACTTTTGACTCAGATGGTTTCCAGTGGCGTGCCCCTCCTGTCTGCCTGTCAAGAGCCTTGGAATCTCGAGAGCTCACGCCTTCCTGGTGGCAGGTTCTTACCGGTTTACATGCATGCCTGCTGGAGGGCCCTGTGGCACTGTGGCACCTGTCAGCCCACATCTAGTTCCTCCTTTGACAAGGCGCTTAATGTGGGTCATTCTGTATTCCGCAGGAGGCTATATTACAGTCTCTCTACTAAGTCCTGTGTGTTGGAGTCATAAATGAGATGTGACACTCTGAAGACTGCAGTGAGGCTTCTCCTAAGTGGCTCTTACAGTGGGAATATGAGTGCCAGCCCGAGGAAGGCGGGTTTGCTATTAAAATGTACACCGTGCTTACTGGTTAATAAGTAAAATATTAGCCTCTGTATGCCTGATACACCGTGATCTCAAGGTCGAAGATGTCTTATGACTGAGCCAAACACAGCAGAACCTTGGGGAAAAGATCTCTATCAGACATGTGGGCTTCAGTAAGGGAAACGCATGTAGAACATTGATTTTTCCATGTCAGGAGGAAAATCTGAGGAGGTGAGTAAGCGTGAGCAAAGGAAAAGGGCTTCCGTGGATAAATGACTTGGAAAGTTGGGAGCGGATGTGCAGCCCAAGGTCACTGACCTCGGTGAGAGGGCCCCAGCCTCCTGGGCAGCAGGTTACCAAGTCCATTCTTACTGTGAAAGTGACGCTAGGGTTCTATACTTGCCTCTGCCTGGTATGAATGCAACATGCAAAGTAATGTAGAGATCATGCAAATAAACTGAAATTCAGTTACCTGTATGACACAGAACTCCTGTGAGTTTATGCCTAAAAGATTATAATAAATGCTGTCTGTCTGCTCAAACTCTAACTATTGTTGAACAGAAACTTTTGAAAACAGTTCTCCATGAATTTGTTTTAAAGAACAAGTAAACACACACACACACACACACACTTAAAAAAATGATAGGAAGCCTGTCTTGGTCAGACTAATGGATGGTCTAGAACCCTGTTTTACAATTACTAATAAGCTTTAAAATATATTCTTTTGAGAATTATATAGGTGCATATGATATATTTTGATTATATCCGTCCCCATTCCCCTACCTCTAATTCCTCCAAAGTCTTCCTCTCAATGCTGTATCTTCCCATAAAAAATTCACTGACTCCAACTACTGAATCAAGTTATATGCATGGGTATGGAATTCTTCACTATAACCCAGGCAACCTAGCAAGAAAGAGGACTACCGTGTACAGGAACCGATATCCACCAATGGCTCCTCAGCTAGGGGTTGGGGCCTCATGTGCCTCTCCATTGTCTGGGAGTTCTTGGCCTGGGACTTTTAGATAGGATTTGGAAAGCTTGCTGCCTACAGACACTGCTCTCTCTGTATGTGCACATGCGTGTGTGTATACCTCTCTGTGTGAATTCCATTCTTGATCTATGTCTTTCTGTGTGCATGCCTCGTTGTGTATATGCCTGATCGCCTGTGTCTGTCTCTCTTTGTCTCTCTGTTTTTTTTCTCTGTTTCTATATGTGTGTGTGTGTGTGTGTGTGTGTATTTGTTGTTACTGCTGAGGCTACTCAGCTTATCCTATCACTACATGCAACACTCACATTTTGCTCAAGAAGAAGAAAACCTTGTACCTTGGAGAAGTCTAAGATGGCCAGTTCTGTTCTATTCTGCATCATGAGGTCCATCAAATTTTGAAACATGGTGAAATAATCTCTCTCTCTCTCTCTCTCTCTCTCTCTCTCTCTCTCTCTCTCTCTCTAAATACATAAAAGATCAAGCTGCAAGTATCCTTGAACAATTTTGTTGTCTAAATTATGACATCATAGATAAATAACACCTAGTAAACTGAATCTTCACATCTCTACTTCCTTAAAAAAACACTTTTAAACCATTTATCTGTTTTGTATTGTGTGTGTGCATGCATGCATCAAGGGATAGCTTTAGGGAGCCAGCTCTCTCCTGCGTGGGTCCTGTGGATGGAGCTCAGGTTATGGGGTTTGGCAAGTGCTTGCATACGCCGAGCTGTCTCACCAGTCCACATCTCTGGTTCCTAGGCTAAGTCAGGTCTTGTTAATGGTTTGCATTCACTGAATGTTGATGGAAGGTATGAGTGACCCTATGAAAGGCAAACTGAAGATTGGGAGGCCAAGAAACTCAAAGACATATGTGTCACATCCTCAAGTTCCCCTAATCCCACAGGTCTGTGCCAGTATGGGAACATACATGATGCAGTGCCCTGGAGCTGGGAAACCCTCTAGGAAAAGGAGGTAACATGGGGCTGGAGAGATGAGTCCGCAGCTAAGAGCACCTGCTCTGGCAGGGGACCCAAGTCGGGTACCAAGCACAAGCCACCATTAACATCAGTTCCAGGGCATCTGATGCCCTCTTCTGACCCTAAACACATGGTTCACATGCATACATGCTGGCAGAACACTCCCGCATAGTCCATAAAAATAAAGAAACCTGCAAAAGAAGAAGGCACCGTTGCTCTCCTAGTTGTGAGCCTGTCTCTGTGGAATTGTCTGTGGATAGCCCTGGGCAGCAGAGTGCCTGCACATCTGGATGTTGCCCCACTGTCCTGGGCACATCTGGATGCTGTCCCACTGTCCTGGGCTGACCAGGAGAATCATTTCTGCTGGCTCTGGTCCCTTCGAAGTCCTCCCCCCCCCCCCCCACCTCGTCCCTGCATCAAATCCTTGAGCACTCCAAGCACATGCAAAACTACAAGGTTTGCTGTCAAAAGGCAGCGTGGTGGGTCATGCCCATAATCTCACATCCCCCATGGTAGCTGAGGCAGGAGGATTGCTGAGAGTCTGATGTCAGCTTCCTTTACACAGTGAATTCTAGACCGTCTTGGGCTACAGTGTAAGACAGTGTCTCAAAAAAAAAGAAAGGAAGGAAAGGAGGAAGGAAGGAAAGAAGGAAGGAAGAAGGAAGAGAGGAAAAGAAAATATTGCCTTACTTATTTCTCATAGAGAAGCAGTGTCCCTTTTTAAGGTAATCAAGTCCTCGAGAGATATAGTCATACTTGAAAATCACACATGGTTGACTCACAACCATAGAAAAGAACACTGTAGGGCTTTCAAGTGTCTGACTTCAATCTTTATGGTAAGAGGGGGACATATAATTCATACTGTGGTGAACAGGTGCATACTTATATCTGCACACACATGGACTGAAACAGCATTTCGGAGACAACAGTCGCCCTTCATGTATGCAAACTCCCTTACATCTCATCCGATTCTATCCGACATCACCTGATATTGCTGGTCGCATGCTAACATCATTAGTTTTAACCGCCATCTTGACTGAGTGAAAAGCACCTTGGCGATTGTTGGGTATGTCTCCAGGTGTGTCTGGAGATCACCTTAGTGGGGACTATTGATCTGGATGGGGTAACACCGGCCTGTAGGCTAGGGGCCCAAATGGAATAAGGAAAGTCTCCAATCCCTTTTTTCCATCCTTGCCACCCTGCCTCCCTATCATGGTAGGGAAACTATGGAACACCAGGCCAAAACAAATCCTTCCTCCTTTGTTTTCCTCAGGTGTCTGTCACAGGCAAGGCAGTCTGTCCACACACATCTTGACTTTGTGCCTTAGTAACACGTGGGAATGGGAGAGGAATCTAGTTAAATAAATGAGTCGAAAGGTGTCCTATCAGTGGAATACCTTGGGGTCTCCCTAGACTCCCCTTCTTTCTTAATTCTCCAAAGTCTTACAACCCAACCTCAGGACCTGCTACATGTGTCACTGACATATTTCCCAAACTCCCCCTTTCCTCTTTAACTCCATTCTCTCCTCCTTGGTTTAGACCCTGTACCCACGCCTACTGCAACAGAAGCCCGATGAGTCTCATGCAACGAGCAGCCCCCAGATGGAGTGCCAGCTCACAGTCCTGGCCTACTGTGGAGACACAGTAGGCCTGGTCATTGCTAGCCAGGGCTCACATCCAACTGCCCAGCCCTGCCCAGAGTTCCCAGCCCAGGCTGTGGTTCCCAGCCCACACTCAGCTCCAACTGCTTCCTCTGTATCTTTCCATCCACCACAGACCTGCGTCTTCCCCTCCTGACTCACGCTCAGTCACCCTCCACTATGATTTGGTGGAGATGTTGGAATCCCAGATGTTGGAAGCCCTGGCTCTTTTCTAGAATAGTCCTTATGAGATTAGCCTGGAATGTTCTCAGTGCAGCCTGTCTCTTCCACCTGACCACAGCGCTTTGAGAACCTTACTCCCTCTGGCACCGCGAGTGCCTGGCAGAGCACACGGGACCTGGTGTGTGTTCCGTAGGTGCTGGATGGAGAGCAGCTGGGAAGGGCTTTTCTTGTTCTGCAGGAACTGCAAGCCAGAGTAGACCGCGGGCTTACTCCTGCCAGAGGACTCCAAGAAGTCTCTAGCCAAGGAACCCTCTTCTCCCTGAAAAATTTCCTTTGTTTTCCTTCCCTTTTCCTGGTTTGACATGCTGGGCACCACAGCTTTCTGTTTTACTCTACTAGAAAAGCCTGAGCCGCCTGTTTCTGGGGCTGCAGTTGGGCAGAGCGCTAGAACCCCAAGCATAATCAATAATGAATCAATGACATGCAGTTTAGAGGCCTTCCAGATGTGGCTTTGGAAAAGTGCTGGGGAGACAGATGTGGCTCAGAGCTTGGTCCTAGGAGAATGAGGCTAGTTCTGGTAGTGAGCCAAGGGTCAGAACTCTTCCTCAGCTTTGACTCAAAGATTCGAGGTTGGGTTCAGTGTGAACACGCCAAAACTCCCTGAAAATGCCATGGGGGAACCACAACTAGCCCTGGCAAACATGCAATCGGCTACGAAGGGGAGTGGGGATACGGGATGCTAGTAATGTCACAGCCATGCCTGACTCCTGCTCAACTATGACTGTTTGGGTTCTCAGGGAGGCGGAGGAACTAGGTAATACATTAGGGTGAGGTGACTCGGGGCACCCTTCCTTCTTCTCTGATGAAATAAAACCTTTCCTTTCTCAGGGGTACAGCTCACTGGACGCCTGTTCTAAGAAGCACTCTCAGCACTGTCTAACAGGATATCTCCCGTACTCTGGGAAACCACGGACATCTTGAGTTACTACTTGATCTGCTTTCTGTGACCAGGAGTTATATCTCTTTATAGATGGACAGTGTGAGCACAGTGGATATAGAGACAGCAGGGGCTCAGTGTAGGTTTGGGATACTTGTGGCTACTGTCAGTGACAAAGAAAAAGTGAGCTTTGTACATGTGGCACGGCTGAAGGTGATGATGGTGGTGGTGGTGATGATGATGATGGTGATGGTTCTAATGACAGTGATGGTAGATGACTTTGGTTCCTTATGAGAAAGAGAATAGTGACATAGCCAGGAGAAAAGAGTGTGTGTTCTTACTTAATAAGAACAGGGAGATGGAGGGAAGATCAAGTAGAGATTACGGACAATGACCTAGACAGCAACAGAAAAATAAAAGCCACCATGAGAATTACGGTGACAGTTAAACTGTAGGGCTCCCTCAAGCAAGGGTCTCTACCGCACAGCCTCAGGTCCCTTATCCATAAGATGTGTATCTCATTATGCGTACTTATCAGAGAAGCTATGAGGTTGAAGAGCCCTCGGAAAGGATGGGCAGTTAGTCCACACTGCGATTCTGGCTTGGACACAGGGATGTGATCTTGTTTTGTTTTTACAGTTGTTGACTAGAACGAGTTTTCCAGATTGGCACTCATTTAATTAAAGCTCTGAGGCCTGGGCTTGAGAGGCGGCTCAATGGTTAGGAGCACTGGCTGCTCTTCCAAAGGACTCAGGTTCAATTCCCAACATCCACACAGCAGTTCACAACTGCATTCCACTCCAGTTCCAGAGAACGACTCCCTCTCACACACAGACAGATGTACGGTCAAAACACTAACGCACATAATAAATAAGTAAATAAATACATTCCTAAAGCCATTATTCTTCCTTGAAATGAATCTTGTGTTCTTCCCCTATCAATATACCACAGAGGGAAAACGTACCCTCGGTGAATTTCACATTTTCTATACGTACTTAGAATGCAATGTGCCATACTTTTTTGTTTTTAAACAAAAAGCTCCCCTTCAAGTGTGAAGAAAATGAGGCTCTAGGGAGATGTATGATTCTGCAGTTTCTAGAGTCCCGGAGCAGTCTGCCTTGCTGCAAAAAGCTCACATGCAACTCAAAAGAGACAAACTCTCACTTTAGAGAGGCCTATTTATTTATTCTTTTATAACGTCCCCCCAGTGCACCATAGGGACTCTGATGCCACAGTGGGACCCTAAGGCTCTGACGAAGCAGGAGACACACAACCAAGGGGTAGCGGCGGGGAGCTAAGCATAAGATCACAGGACGAGAGCAGACTCTGCTCAGCGACATGAACGTGTTGGCTTGCGCACAAAGACATTGTTGAACACGCTTCCTTGATGCTCATGATGCAGGGTGTCTCAAGTGCATTTTACTCAAGACCGCAACCAACTTCACGCAGGGTGATGGCTGCAGGGGCAGCCCGGATCTTGCTCTCTTGTTTGATATCCATGCATCTCTCCAAAAGGGAAAGTGCACAGACACAGCAAGGAATTCCTGAGCACAGGTCTCGGTTAGGAGGTCACTCTGTGCCTCCCTCCCACTTCCGGGGCCTGCATAGGACGGGTGCTGGACAACCAGGCATTTCCTGAACCGCCCCAACCCCATCTCCATCATCCCCTGGATATTACAGTCCATCCATCCAGATGACACTGTCCCCCTTCATGTGAGCCGCCAATTCTCACTTGTGTTACAATTCTGTCCTTCTCCTGCCACCCAAGGCTCGCGCTTCCCTCCCTCAACTTCCTGTGTCCCACCCACACTTACCCCAGCCCTAGAAGTTTTTGGGTCATTCCACTCCCGTTCCCTCCACAGCCGGCAGCCTCTGTGTTAGCCCGGTGCTAAGCGCCTCAAAAGGGCTCTGATTAATGTTTTCTTTTGCGAAGACTGAGGAAGCTTCCAGCGTGGTGGCTCAGACAGACTTAGAGCTGGGAACAGATCATTGCCTGCTTTCCCACTTCCGGCCATCACAGAGAGCAGAAAGGAACCTCACTGGTCCCCAGTGACCTGCGGGGCCTCTGCGGAGATTCCAATCCTCCACACTTCCTCTCCACATTGTTTTCATTCACATTAAAAAGAAACATCAAGATTTTGCATCAGAGCCTCAAGAAGGAAGATTCTGTTTGGAGGGGAAGAAGCATGCTCTGTCCGATGAAGCAAACCCCTCAAGGGGACTGAAGGCAGAGTTTGTTCCGCTGACCCTCACTGTCAACAGAGTCTTCAGAAGGGATCAAACTGACCATCCCTAAAGATGTAGCTCATGAGTCATTCTGAAATACCAACGGCCTATTATCTTCTGTTGGAAAATTCCAGACCTTTCCTTACACACCCTTGAAGATTATAAACACACGCAGACAATGTTCTATGGGGCTGGGGATGTATATAGCTTGGTAACAAAATCCTTGCCCATCATGCATGAATCTCTGGCTAGACTGGCAAACCAAAGACAACGCTTTCCACAGCTGACTAGGTGTGGCCCAGATGAGGCTTTTCAGAGACGGCCTCCTCCTGGGTACAAAGGTATAGCGCAGGTCCATGTCCATGAATTCTCTTGTTTTTAAATTTAACTTAACTTTGGTATTTCTGAAACAGAGGCTTGCTGTGAAGCCCAAGTTGGCCTTCTGAATTCATTATGCAGCTCAATCCTGCAATCCTCCACTTCCAGAATGCATATGAACTCGCAAGTGTTACAAAGCTCCTCTTCTTTGGCAAGTGTGGTTTCAGTTTACATTCTAAGCTATATATCATCAGTTTTGTATTCCATAGTGATACTTATTTCATAAAATGATTTCAGCACCAGCCAATTTAGAATATTCGAAATGAAGAATAAAAAGAAGAACACACACTCTCTCAGGTTTACCACATTGTAGAATTTTTTTTTTTAATTCATCTGTGGCATGACGGATTCTATTAGCAAAAGCCAGTGTCTAGGAAAACTATTGGTGGCTTTTGTCAGAACTTTCCTAAGAAGCCACTTCATCTTTTATCTTAGGGTGCTTCCTTGTTTCCCAGCAGCTTCTGAGGTGTCTGTCTTAGGAAAGTGGAGGAGTTATCTTAGAGCTGACCTCACTGGTAGCTGGCACTCAACCCTGTTTTCTCCCCCATAGGGACACTTTTTCAGACCCGTAGCTCACTCTTAACTACCTACACCTGACTCCTGGGCCACTGAGTCACTTCCTGTCTCTCAGACTTGCTGCTAAACTTCCCTTTGTAAAAACATTAAATAAATATTGAAAGAATGCTGTGACAGAAACACAATGCCTTTTAACAATTGTAGGCTAATAAACAGAGGCGACTGTGGGTTCCCAGAATCTTCTGTGGTTAGACTGTGAGAGGGAATCCACCAAAGACATATAGGTGACTGGGCCAGTGATTTCCATCTGTGAGTGATTCCTGGATGTGCCAGAGATCTCAAAGACTGCGTGAGGAGGTGTCAAGTGCTTAGTGTGTCCAGATGTGAAGATGTTCCTGTCTCCAGCGTGAGTGGGAGACACTTTTGTAGTTGTTAAAGATCACATGCATTTTGAGCGCAGAGAACTCTGCTTCTTTGGATGTCTGGATCCCAGTGGCCACCGTATGTCTGGAAAACTGTAGATGTATAGCCAGCATTTGTGTGAACACCGAAAGTAGGATACATATATAGAATATGCACTTAAAAATATCAAAAAAAATGAGCAGTTTTGGAAAGAATTTCTAGGTACTATTTTCACACATACACACACACACACACATACACACACACACCCTCATGCTAAAAATTACTCAAAAACTCTTTTGTCTCTTGTGTTCATTTTTGTTTCCATGGAAGCCACCCAACTTTCAACAGGCACCACACCAAGCTAGATTGTGTAACGGCTGCTTTTGAAGAGGATTCAATTTTCCCCCTTTAAATGGGCTATTTCAGTTGACCTAAGAGGTTTGTTTTAGTACTGTTTAGTTTTAGAGAATTATGTGAATTTAAAAAGCAATTGGGGGGGTTTTTAAGACTTGAAGGGCCAATCCCCTAAGGGGCTCCCAGCCGGGGCAGCTGGGGGGTGGGGTGGGATCCCAGCCAGGTGGTTCGGGGTTCCAGACACTAGTCTCCCCATGAGGAAAGCTCTGTGCCTGTCCGACCATCAGTCCATGCGAATGACAAGTATGAGGTGCTTTCCCTTAATAAAACTCCCCCAAAAGCCTCTGTAATGTTTGCATTTATTTTCATTCTAGATTCAAGTTCTAGGCTGAAGATTCCCAGCACTCCTTGGCATTTCTCTCAATTACTCCTTTTATTGGGACAGACAGTGTCTGTGGGACATGAGCCGAAGATTCCCAGGCCTTGTAACCTGCTTCTCTTTTGGCATTTAAATGGGTTCTATTTCTTTAAGTTTTCTTTTCTAAAAAATTTAAATGCCATAGGCACATAGCTTGATGTCCCATAAAACCATAAGGAAGAGTCACATACTGGGATTTTAACTCCTTCAGTTTCTTTCTCCACACTGATACCAGGTACAGAGCATCCAAGCAGGAGGCTGCAGAGTAAGCGCATCTTTACAAATACTGGTTCTTAGCCGGGCTGTAGTAGCGCACACCTTTAGTCTCAGCTCTGGGGAGGTAGAAGCAGGAGGATATCTATGAGTTCTAGGACAGCCTGGTCTGCAGAGTGAGTTGTAGTGTTGTTAGGACTACATGCTAAGACCTTATCTTAAACAAACACATCTGTATTATAGCTATTTCTCAGAGCAAAAATTAAATGAAATAGAAATAAAAAGAAGTATTATTTATTTTAGGTAAATATTTTAGACAATATTAGGTATGAAATATTTAAGTATTGTTTAGGTATTTTTAAAGTCAGAAACTCTGCCTTCTTTCTCCAGTTGACCCTCCTCGGTTCAGGATGCTTGGCTGCCCATCTCATCCTGGTTCGGCCTGTGCTCAGTGCCCTGCTTTTTGGCAAATGATAAACCTGACTGAAATATGACACCTGACGGCTTTCAGATTCTACCCAAGTCTTTAAATGCTATTATAAAAATGGCAGTCCGCAACCTAACCCTAGATATTTTTTCTTTTCTTCCTCCTCTTCTTTCTCTTCCTCCTCTTCTTCTTCCTCTTCCTCTCCTCCTCCTCCTCTTCCTCCTCTTCCTCCTCGTCATCCTCCTCCTCCTCCTCCTCCTTCTTCTTCATTTTTTGCTATTTTAGAATCTGGTTTCCCAATACTCCTTAGGATGAAAACAAGCTTCCTGTTGTATAAGCTAACTGTGATATGTGAAGCTAAGGAATTCTTCTTTGGCTCTATCCCGGGCAGCGAGCACCAGCTTGGGATTTTTTTTTTTTTAACCTGAATGTGGTTGGCATAAAATGTATTGCAAAGATGAACTGAACCAGTGTGAAAGCCAAAAGACCAAATATTTCTAAGCATGCAGCTCTTGGCAGCACCAGTGGGAAGGATCAGAGACGAAGGGCGCGGGACTGGGATGGCCCTCCTGTGCTCAGTATAACCATGCAAAAAGAAGTGTTTAATCCAAGTAAAAACAGAAACAAAACCTTCAGTTTCCTCCTGATGCACTGCGATACTCAAATTTCAAGTAAAAAAAAAAAAGGCTTTGGAAATTTGTAAATAATTTACAAGGTATATTTGATAGCATCATAAATCTCCCCTAAAGTGAAATTGGGTCAAAAATTATATCCACACTTTTCATTTTTTTAAGTGCACATTTCTTGGGAAAGCTTTGGTGATACAGTGCCAAAAGTTGCTAGACCATAAGCAGAGTGACTCTAAGAAGATTTAAATTTACTTTTACAAAATGATTCTGTTGCTCGTAGTCTATAGTTTATAAGGTCAGAAGATGAAGGGGAAGAGGACCTTGCAGAGTGCAGGGCTTTGGTAAGACAAGTTATGACTTCAGGGGTGACTTGAGAGGGGCCTAAAGAAGTGTCTCCAAAGAGCAGCTTGCCAGCTGGGTCTGCAAAACACGACCTTTCCCAACCTTGAGCCTTACCGGGAAGAGGAAGGCGCTCCGACGGTCTTTTCAGAGAGCTGAGAAATTTGGGAAATGAAACGCGATGCAGTACATATAATCAGAGACACCCATGCCACTGGGATAGTGTCACAGACTCCAGAGAAGATGAGCCTTGCACTTCTGTCCTGGCTGCCTGACGGTAGACAATGGCCACACCTATGCCAACCAGATGAAGAAAGGCCCCTTGAGTGCCAGGGAATGGCTCGGAATGCTGAGGTTTATCTGACTCTTGGGCTGCTCGGAAAGCTTTGTTGACGAGCCCCGATCCCAGTGGTTGACATGACTTCATAGTGTGGTCTCTGACATAGCAGGCTAAGCATCTCTGCAAAACCACAGGCTCAGCTGCTGCCTCTTGGTCCCTGGAGTCAGCCCCAATGCATTCTTTCTCAATTTGGGGATGATGTGTAACATTTCTAATTGCTCCCTGTTTTGCCATCCAGTTCTAATAGAAGTGAGCATAAAGGCAGGATGCCGAACATGGACCCTGGGTAAAGTCATGATTTTCAAGGTCATTCTGTTGCTCTAAGACAGATCTTAGGATATCTAGGTAAGTAAATGACCTTGGACTGCAGCAGCTTACAAACCAGCCGTGCAAACAGGCCTTGCTGCACGTGTCCTTGGCTGGCTTTCTCTGAAGTGGACTTGCAAGCATCTGTGACCCGCCTGCGTTGTCTCTGTTCACTGTTCCCACAGCACTTGACAAGGGGAGACCACGAGGCACAGATAAGCATGCCTACTCTTCCCCTGAGCTGTTACAGAAGGAGGAAAAAGGTTTACAACATGCAAAGGTACTTTAAGGTTTGACTGGATAGAAACCCTTACTACAGCTGTAGTATTTACTGAACAGGGAATAAGCTATTTGGGAGCCAGGATATATCCTGGCAACATGGTGTTTTCTGTTCCTTTATTTGTTGAGATGTTGCCCTTTTCCCAAAAGGCATATTCTGGAATGTCCTCTTTAACATACTCCCTACGAGAAAGGTTTAAAAGCTCACAAAATTCTCTGTGATTATTCTTTTAAACACAAAGTTCTTCCTATAAACTGTTCAAGTATTCTGCTAAAAGAAATCTACATGGCTACTGTTGATATTTCAGGAGAGGCATGGTGCCCAACAGATTCCGTAGAACGCTCATGTAACCGCTCCCATCAGAAGGATCAGGGAGGTTAAAAAAGGTGACCCAGGTCTTGCATTAGGATGTTGACACTTGAAACATGAATTTTTGTTTCCAGTCTTTGTCTATAACAATGAACTCTTCCAAATCCTTCTGAAGAAACTAGACTGTAAATAACAGATGATAATAATACAGCAAAGTTTCTAATATAATTTCTATATGTATATACACACACATATATATACATATATATATATGGATTAATTGATAATTAAATCTGTGTGTTAACACTGTACCACATAGAATAGGGAGTGGAGAGAGGCCATCTATAAGGAGGGGCTTTACCAAACTCTGCTAAAAATAGAACTTCTTGTTGGCAAAAATGAGAAAAAGTGGAATCACTAAGCAATATTTTCCAAATGGTCTTGGAGGTTTTCCAGAAGGTTCTACAGGAGAACACTGGATTTCCTGTTGGACTGATATCCCTAAAAGTTTTTTTAGAGGTGAGGGCAGGCAACATTTGAACACCATCAACACAGAGTGCTCCTGGCCGCAGAGTCAAAGCCCCCGTGTGGCTTCTTGCTCACGTGATACTCTGTGGTTGACTTTACTGACACCATTTTGAAGACAGCAATCAGAGACTCAGAGCCATAGGAAGACATGCACACAACCAACAATGATGCCAAGGTTCAAACCCAGAGTAGCCTGAGCCTCAAGCCTTCCATCTTTCACAGAGCCACATGGATCAAACTTGTTTTTATGGCTTTTGTAGTTGCTGATGACTGGCGCATAGCATTTTCAGCACGAGAACAAAACAGAGCTTTTGTGACCTGGGAACAGGGGAGAGAAAGTATATGGACCAGTACAAAGGAGAGGAGGCTAATCCACTCAGTCACCTAAACTCCTAATTAAGCCAAGATGTCTGCCAGCTAAGTCCTGCATGGCTCCAAGGTGATTATCAAGATAGCAAGGACTTCAAATGGTGTTGAGAACAGACCATAATCGACTATACAATTTTGACCCCCTCCATCCTGTAGCTTAAGCAAAAATGGTCTTTTAAAGACGAGGTTTCTGTGTGTTGGGTTTTTTTTTTTTCTGTTATTTACTAGTTCAGAGTGATCCTAGAGACCCCAAGGATGGATGTTAGAGGCAATTTTTGTTTACCTGTGGAAAGAGAAAGAAGTAATTCTTACTGGGTGTGCACGTGAGACCTCAGAGACACACTCACATAGCCTCTTTTCGCCTTCTGTGTGGGCCTAACACCCACAGAGCAGAAAAGTCACAGCGATGGAGTAGTAGACACGGCTAACGTCCAATAAAAACATCTTTTATGTATGATGTCTGGACCACCTTTCTCTTTTAAAACCAGATATTTCCTGTGGAACTTCTGTTCCTGAAGGACTTTTGTAAATAAACATGAATTTAAATATGGAGAAATGGTTGCTATTTTGTTTTATGAGTGTTCTGCTTTTCAATTCACTTTATTACGGTGACACCTTTTTGGTTTAGGTTTACTCGTTTTACTCTCTGTGTATTAGTGTCCTGCCTGCATGCAGTGTGTGCACATCATGTAGTGTCTGAGGAGGAAAGATGGGGGCAACTGACATCCAGGAGTTCTATACAGCTGTGAGCTGCCTTGTGGGTGCTGGGAACTGAACCCAGGTCCTCTGGAAAAGCAGCCAGTGCTTTTAACCACTGAGCCATCTCTATTCTCTATGGGTAGCTTTTGGCTTTCTAAAAACATTCTGCATCTTAAAAAAAAAATCTCTTAGTATGTATCTTGTAAACATAGACCATCCTATGATGAGACTATTTTAAGTTTGAAAGTAGGTTCATGTTTATATATCATATTTTAAGGTATTTAGCACAAAGTGGAAAGTTCGCGTTCATGGGGACAAGATATTAAACAGTCATATTTGCTAACAGGGAGAATATTGGATGGAGTCAAAATAGCAAAAAATTAAAGTGAGAAGACATTTGGTTTCCCCAAAAATGTCCCTCATTTTGGAGAAAGTGAAAAGGTATTCTTTTTAACTAAAAAAAAGATAAATTGCTCTTTAGAAAGGGGTTTATATATGCTATTAGTCATTTTCAAAAATGACCATGATATCCAGAAGCTTTAATTGCAATTTGTCTGTCGGGACAGCCCTCCCTTGTATAAACATACACACACACATATTTGTACTTCATATGTGCTGCAGTTTCGTGTAACTTCAAGGAAAAAAATTTAAAAAAAGAAAAACTCATATTTTCCCATGCTTTTTTGCTTCTTGCATAAGAACTTTTTATGAGACTGAAGTAAACTGTTTTATTTATTTTCCTTTGTTCTTCCCGTCTTACTGGAAGCAAGCGCGCTCTGGACGTAATCATCTTCAGTGAGAATCAATTTGGACGATGGAGATAACTCAAATTAATGACTAACAATTAAAATGTTTAACTCTGCCGCCACTTTGGATTTGCCATTTTAGGGTCCACACGTTCATCTATTCTAATGTCATGAGTATTTTCCCCTCGGAGCAAAGCCTGGCCTCTTCTCAACCTTCAGTGTCATCTTCAGACTCATCTCTCTGCAACTCAGCTTTTGAAATACCACGGCAGTCAGACGCAAAACGGCGGCTAAGGATGCAGCGTGGGGGCTGAGCTCCTGCCTCACAAGCGTGAGGTGCCGCGTTCAATTACCAGTATTACAGAAACCAAGCCATACGACACCTTCCCTCACACACAGCAGCAGCAGAAAGCAAACAAATAATAAAGACCCAACAATCTTCACATGCCCTCCGCCAAACACGCCGTGAACCTCTCCAGCCTTTCCTGGAGCTCAACATGGTTTTCTCTCTAAATCGATGTTGTATTCATCTGACGATTAGTAAGCCTGTCTGGTGTCCCAGGCACCTGGAGCTGACGAATATTTTCCTATGTGAAGGATCCCATAGCAACCAGATTTGTGTCAGGGACACACACCAGCTGTTTTACTGCTGCCGGCTACTGGCTTACGCTGAAGTTTCACAACAGTGTTTAAGAACTCAGAAGTCATCATTTTTCAGGGCACTGTGTGTGTGTGTGTGTGTGTGTATGTGTATGTGTGCCTGTGGGTGAATGTGCTGTGTGCTAGCTACCTTATTTCTCCACGGGGTAGCTGCCCCATGAGTTTCTGCAAATTCTCCTGTTCCCACCTATTTCACTAAAGGATTACACTCACATGAGACAATGCCCAATTTTCACACGGGTTCTAGGGATTCACCCTTGGTGTGATTCTCACACTGGTGTGGCAAGTACTCTAGCGACTCAGCCATCTTCGCAGCTCCAGAACATAGCTCTTTAGACACAAGAGAAGAAACCATCTGGACGGGACCCACAGTTACTCCTGCGCAATGCCCTCTTGGAAAGTGAGTAAGCCTCACAGAGCTTTAGTTTCTAGTGTGAAATGTAGCTGTGAGGTAATGCACAGTGTGGTTGGTAATGGGAACCCTTTGGTCTATCTACTACTGTTAAGGAATACATGACACAGACCGTGAAAAAGTAGGTCTACGAAACAAGGTGCAGACGATCGCATCAGAAATCTTAATACTTGTATTTTGTGTATTTGGATTTAAATGTCTTTACAAAACCAAGCTACTTTGCCACTATTTACTATCAGGATGTTACGAAAGCCCTGCTGGTGGTTTCTGAAGGTGAGTGGGAACTGCGTGGGGCAGAGAGTTACTGTGTACAGCAGCAGTCCCATGTGTCCTTGCTTTCAAGACCGCCACCCATCATGACTTAGGAAAATCTACATGAACGCAGTTGAGAGCATTGTGTAGGCTCTATGTCTTGAGCTGTTAGTGATGGTGAACATGAACATTATACCGGTGTGTAAAGACCAGTATGATAGAAATGCTGCTTACAATCTTGTGCCATCAGGAGAGCACAGAAGTTCCCACCTGGGATACATTCTAGGGCTCTGCATGGATGTTTACACGCAAGCATTGTGACTGCCTGATAGTTGATGTCATGACTGAGATGCCTACTAAGAGGCAGGTAGCAAATACCATGTGGACACCATAGACAGTAGGATGGTCTGAGTACCAACAGGACACGGCAGTGTGAGATCTCATTATAGTACTTTGCTTGGAGACAACTTAGAACTTACAAACTGTTTATTTCTAGAAATTTCCATTTGATATTTTCTGGCTGTGATTAATGAGAGGTAACAGAAGCCATGGGAAACAATGTGTTGGATAAGGGAAACTACTGTATACTTACAGCGGTGAGGTCCCCCGTACTAAGAACCATGTGTATCCAGGAATGTCAGCTCACCTCCTGTGGCGTGCTTCCAACCCTTTACACAATATGATGCATTTTCCATCTGTACTGTGAGGTCACCATATAAAAATGTTGGCTACCCAGGCCTTGCTAAACCTGCCGAGGGCTGAGAGGTTAATGCCATTAGGATCCCCAGAATCTACCCAGAGCACACACCTCCCATATGAGGTACCTTCACAGCGCAGTTCTGCAGACAGATTTAGATAGTGTCTATCATTGAAGAATACAGCTATTTGCTGAGTCTGCTGTTGAGGAAGGATTATTGAAAGAAAGAAGAGAGAGAAAGAGATAGAGGGAGGGCAGGAGATAGGAAGAAAGGAAGGGTGGAAGGAAGGAAGAATGAATGAATTAGCCCAGTAAAGCTTGCTTGAAATGAGTGTGCTGTCAGAGTAAAATGTGCTCCCTCATTCTCTCCAATCTAAGAAGCAAGCTTTACACGTCTGCAAACATTCTCTCCTCTCCCCTCAGTGAGCACATTATGTCTCTACAAGTGCAGCACACACTTGATGGTGCCACATGCAGTGCTCATGTATGCTTGTTGAGTGGATAGAAAGCCACCCTTATGCCAAGAGCCATCAAGTCTCATACCACAGCGCCCAAAGCAGCGTCCTCTGCTCGGTTCAGATGCTGTCCTCCCCACTAGGCCGTCAGCTCCTGAGGGGAGGGGCCTGCATGGGACCAGATGAGTTATTTCTCACGTTACAATGACCTAACATTGGCCTTGGCACATTGATTAACAATTGTTACATGGGTTGAGGTATAAGCCTTGTCATAGAATCATTGTTTCTTCTCTGAGCCACTCTCCTTCAGAATCCGTATCCTAGACTGAAGAGTGGCGATCGCTAGCCTCCCCAAACAAGTAGCTGTACACCATTTGTAAAATAATGTCAAGGTTTACAACAATTGAGTCTGTCTTCCCTTAAAGTCCCTGCTCAGAAGTCCACAAATATCCAGAAATATCCATCAGCGATATTTCTAGCAGCAGGCTGGGGTCCTCTCGTTTATTTCTCTAAAGAATTATTTATGTTTATCTTATGTGCACAAATGCTTTTGCTTCCACACGTGTGCACCATGTATGCACACTACCCAAGGAGGTCAGACGGCGTCGGATCCCTGGTACTACAGATGGTATGGAACCATGTGAACGCTGGCAACAGAACCCCGGTTTTCTGGAAGAGCAGCCTGTGCTCAGAACTGCTGGGCCATCTCACTAGCCCCGTTGTCCTCAACCTGAGGTCGCGACCCACTGAGGGTCACACAACCCTTTTTACAGGGTTCATGTATCTGCTATCCTGCGTATGAGACATTGACATTGCTATTCATAAAAGTAGCAACATTGCAGTTATGAAGTAGCAATGCAATAGTGTTGTGGTTGGAGGGTCACCACAACATGAGGAACTGTATTAAAGGGTTGCAGCGTTAGGAAGGCTGATATCCACTGCTCTAGCCCAATCTGTCATTTATTTTTTAAATACATCAAATCTTTAAAGTCTTTGTGTTTTTCTTTGGTAACATCTATACTAAAACAGAGTCATGCTTCTGGGCCAAAGGCCACACCATCCATCAGCCTTTCCAGATCTTCTGATTAGATGTGAATTTGTACACTTCCTTAAGCCTTACAGTCAAACAGAAATCACCCTTTCTTGAGTCATGACCTCTGACCTTGGGATGGGACCAGGTGCTATAGGTTTGTTTTCCTCTTCACAGGAAAGAAGAGGAAACTTCTTCTTGCACAGTAGGTACTCAAAGTATAAGTGTTGAAATGAGGTGCATGCTACTATGCTAGGCCTTACTATGTGTACTCTGCAACAAGAGAGAGGCCTTAGTTAACAGTAACATTCAGACCAAATAAGCAAATGTGGAGGAAACTGAAAGAAAAACACCCTCTTGGCTTCCACAAATCTATGAGGCAGGGCATGGTGACTGTGAACCCCAAAGACAGTTATCTTTTGGTTCTTTTCTCTAAAACCTGGCATAGAAGGGTCATATAATTTGGAGACTTATCCTCAGCAAACAAACAAAAATCAACTGTTTTCACTATTCTGAGCTCTGACTATTGTATTACTGCTTAACTCTTTTTGCAGTTTTATTCAAGTACTTGCAAAGCCTGAAGAACACCCATTAGGGAGCCTCTAGAAAGAGCACAGGGTTATTTCACGGAGTCTTTTATGGTTAATTTAAGAAGCTTTCATCTGATTGCTGGAGTTCTGTAGGTGCGTCCTGTACGGTACAGGCAGAGTTGGGACCAGCACAGCTCATGCAGACTGTCTGTGATTCAGGATAATAATCATGTGCAGAAGAATAGTTCTCAAGAGATTCCTCTAAGCCATTGTTTTCTGGTAGCAATAGAGGCATTAGCCCCAGGAAGCTTGCAAGCAGTGTTTGCGGAGGCCACCTTCGAGTTCTAGACCCTCAAGGAGGAAGCTCTGGTTGCCCTTTGCTGATGGGTGCAAAATGGACAGGCACCCTGGGAGGGCAAGTGCACACCCCAGCCTGCATGCCTTTCCTCCTCTGCTTTCATAGCACTGTTTGTAGCACCCTGAAGGCTGCCTTGGCTGAGGGATATTGAGTTCATCAATTCACATCTAGCTTCTAGTATCCCCCCAAACAGTCTCAGTTCAGCCACAGCTCAGATCACTAGCTATCTTCTGCCCTATGCCTGCTGTGTGTGTGTGTGTATGTGTGTGTGTGTGTGTGCGCGAGAGAGAGAGGGGGGGGACAGACGGACAGACAGACGGATGGACGGACACACACACACATTCCTGGAATGAATGAACTAAAACATGACACTGAAGGCATCTCTTCAAACTTCAGAAGCCTTACCAGGACAAACGGGGGTTCCTTATGAAAATGATTTTCCCGATTGTTAAAAAACTTAGGTTTCCAATAGGGTTACATTCTCAGGATTCCATTCTGCCCTGCCCCTGACCCCATCAAACTGTCTACACCAATACTGCATTTCTGTCTACCTCTCCATTTGGGAAATGATTTTTGTACTTATTACAGCGCATATTTGTTAAGTGGACACTCTTATCATGTAAGCAGAAAGCGGAGGAATTACATCATTCACTTTGCAGTGCATAGAACATTTATCCAACCAGAAGCATCTAGAGTTGTGCTGAAAGGTGGTCCACAATTTTCAGAACCTTTAGGGCTAGAGAGATGCACAGGAGGCAAAGCTCTACCAACTCCAGTCAGTCCTTCACTCTGGCATCACCGCTGAGGGCACAGCAGGCAGAGGCAGGGGGAGTGGGATGCAGTCTAAGGATCTCCTGAGAACTGACAGCTGACCCCTTCTTGTTAAATGCAGTCCGAGATGATGGGGGTGTGTATGCTCAGCGTTTACACTCAGCACAGCCCTGATTTGGTGCAAGGTTGTTTCCAGTAGCTCCGCGGTTCATCCTGATTCAACATGCAGAGACACTGAAAGAAAATGGCTTTACCTCTGCCAGCTATTCTGTGTAAGAAGAGATTAAGTGCAAGATTATAGAAGGCTTCCACAATTTACATCATTTCTCCATTGTCATCTAGCAAGTACATTCAAGTTTTCCTGCTTTAGCCCCATTTGAAAGAGACCTTGAAGTAGTGAGACGTCCCATCTCCTGACTGGAGATGGCATAGCAGCTAAGCGCATATCTGATACTTGCAGACAATCAGAGTTCACTTCCCAGCACAAACCTTACAACCAAACGGAGTCCAACTGGAGGGTGTCCTACACCTGGTTTCCTCAGGCACTTCGTTCATGTGGCATATAGAAATGTGTAACAAGTATGCACACACACATAAAGACGTACAAAAATTGAAGGGAATGTAAGTGTGATTGGTAGGACTGAGGTGGGGTCAGATCAGTAGGTTAACATTTTATCTAGATCTTTCTGTTGAAATATAAGATTTTCAGTCTCACGGGGTCTATATGTTATGACAATGGTCAAATAGTTCCAGACACATGGATACCTGCATTGTCCCAAAACGCGTGCAGTGGCAAAATACCACAAGGAACTGGCAGGGAGCACTTGCTTTTCCTTTATCCAACAAACATAGCTTGATCATCAACATTGTTATTAGGAGAAACTACAGTGAGTGGCAAATAATCAAGGAACAGATGGTGTGTCAAGAAAGAACTCAAGGTGGCAGGCAGTGTATCAATAAAGAAAGACTAAGATAAAGATTTGACTCAAGAACATACTAAGGGAATCAGGAATAAAGAAGGCTGCACTTCTATGGTGGAATTGTGTGGGAGAAGTCTTAAGGTGATATTTAAAGTAGCTTTGGAATCCTAGGACAGCATCAAAACACAGTTCTCTACTGTTGGTTGTCCCAGAAGCATCAGCACCAGTATTGCCACATCACTATAATCTCTAATTGTGTTCTTTTTCCCTAAATTCAGAAAGTGCAGCTCCTACCCTTCACCAAGGAAGCTTCTTTTTGCAGTAGATGGAAACCAGTACAGAGACTCGTAACTGGTAAAATACACAAAGGACAAATGACCACAGGGATGCCCGGCCATGGTGGCTACATGAACAACACAATGAGGTCCCGTTGTAAGGACCAATGAAGAGACACCTAAGGCTCAGGGAACATCTCAGAAGAGAAAGCAGAGATTGTAAGAACCAGAGGATGAGGGTGTCTGCTGTACCCATGAATATAGTCACCTAAGTGAAATGTGAATAGTGACAACCCCAGTGGACATGCTGACGTGGATGGGGAAATCTCAGTGTCCTACACCTAAATGAAGAAATACAGGCAACCGACGGATCCTGAGAGGAGAGGATCAGTCTTCTCCAGGGACATACCCGGATGGATCATCCAATTGGAAGCTGTCAGCCTCAAATATAAATATGAGCAACTCTAAACGGACTCATCCGGCTGTACGTGTGTGTGTGTGTGTGTGTGTGTGTGTGTGTGTGTGTGCATGCACATGTATGAGTAACAATAATTAAAGACCAGGTCATGAGTTTGAAAGGGAGTGAGGACGATATGGGAGGAACTGGAGAGGGAGTGGTGGAGATGATGTAATATAATAGCAATGTATGAAACTCTAACTCTCTCTCTCTCTCTCTCTCTCTCTCTCTCTCTCTCTCTCTCTCACACACACACACACACACACACACACACACAGAGCAAAAAAGTACAATAATGCAAAAATACTGGAGTCCAGAAGCTGAAAGAACAGCGATAGACTATTAGTACAAGACAAATGTTACAAAAGAGAAGCAAAATTAAAAGTGTGAAAAAAAAGAAGTATAGAAATATTTTTTAAAACTCACAGAAGAGAAGGGGCTGGAGAGATGGCTCAGCAGTGAAGAGCACTGGCTGTTCCTCCAGAGGACCAGAGTTCAGTTCCCAGCACCACAAGGCAGCTCTATAACTCAGGGATCTAACGCCCTCTTCTGGCCGCCATAGGCTTCTACATGCACATGACACAAGTAAACTCACCCAAGTACACACACATATACACGTAAAAATAAAATAAAATAGAACTCTCCAAAACATCACAGAGAATATTTTGTGAAACCCAGAACCTGAGGCCTGTGGTGGGGCCGATTGCTAAGTGGGAGGGACACGGTGGTCCAAGCTGGCTAGCTCTGGGAGAGATCTGGAGCACTGGAAGAGAGACAGATCGCTCTGAGGAGAGTAGACGGTGGAGAGTTGTTGAGCAATGGTCAGGATCTATTCAAACAGGGTGAAAGGCAGGGGCAGAAGAAATATTCTCAGAAGAGGTTTAACACGTGCATGCATATGGTGGCATTGGTCTTCAAGACGACCTTATAGGTTAGGACAGACATTCTTGTACCCACAGTGCAGAAGCTGAGCTGTGGTCCCATGGGATCCTAAGACCATGCTGCTGAGTGGGTGGCTCACAGGGCCATCAGAATCCCTGAATCCAGGGCTGCTGTGTGCCCTGTGCTAGCTGAAGAACGCACAGCCGAGCGGCATAGGCAAGTGGACACAGGGAGGTCTCACTTTTGATTTCCTTAGCACTAGTGAGCTATTTATTACTTCAAAGAAAAATGCTTGAAAACAGAGTACACTAATGCCTGATATCTCCAATGCTTCATATTTTATACACAGCCCTGAAGGTAAACGTATATATGTATACATTCTGCATAGTATATATGTTGGTCTGTAAAATGGACAAAGACAGTGGGCATCTTTATTGGCACTGACATCTAATTTCTTTATATTACAAGGTTTATTGTGACAATTTTAATCCGATTTCTAAAACTTCAGTGCTTATTTGGTCTAGGGAAATGAAGGCAATTTCACAAATATATATTGAAAACTAATGGTCCGTTGACATTGGATGTTTCTCTGGGAGAGATGGCTGGGTCTGCTTACAAGCAATGAAATGTATCAAGACGTCAACTGTCTTTTCTGCAACATGACAATCGTGACTAAAACCTAAATCGCCGGGATGCTCTTGGCCTTTACAACAAAATTTAAATATCCCTATGAGATCTGACATGGGGGTGAGAATCGGCCAGGCGTTCCTCCATGGAGTTAGCCCATGGAGACTTAGCTCCGCAAGCCATACTGGCTGGCTAGATCAGAAAGGGCCCAGGGACCCCACCCCTGTTGGAGGAACTACAGGTAAATGAAGGCTGTGGCGGGGGGAGGGGGAAGGGACCCACTCCCTTTTGGGGGTATGGCCCCTGGAAGGTTGCCTCTGTCCCAGTGGATGTTCACAGACCCATGTGCACATGGGGAAGGACTAATTGGACTTGGGTTATTAATAACAAAACCAAAAAAATTATCATAGGACATGAAACTAGGTGGGAGTCACAGCACAGGGGAGCCTGGCAGTAGGAGACTGGGTCAACACACATTCAAAGAATAAGAAAAATATTGAAACAAAACAAAACACGAGCCTGGCTCGTGTGAATGCTGCCCTCATACAGACACAGACACAGAGATCAACCACAGAATGGTCCAGGATTTCCCAAAGAACATCATGCATCTGTCTTTAACCCCATTTTAGCTTCCACAGAGCCCTGCCTACTGACATTTTCTTCATGCTTCTGATTTTTTTTTTTGATCTCCACTGCAGGACACAGACCCTATAGAGGCGATAGTGAGAAAGGACCTTTAGTTTCTAGTTTCCCCAACAAGATCAGACACTAGTGCGGCATTCATTACCAAGTGTGTGGGAAGGGTCCTGTTGAAAGCACGTGACTTCAGGTACCATACCACGCCACTGGAGATGCTCAGATGCCAAAATGAGAGCATGGTGCTGGGGAATCGGGAAGAGTTCAGCACCCTTCTCCCCCACAGTTGTCCCTGCATCTGTCCATGTGTCCCCCAGATAAATGAAATCGGTCAGGGAGGGTTTTTGTAAAATGCATAAAACAGTTGTCTTCTAGGCACTGGCGGAAGATAAATGGTTCCAGACATTGGACTGTGGCCATTTTCCCACACATGCTACAGAGCTCTGACATCCATATTGGGTCATAACCCTGAGTGGTGTCTGTCTCTGCCAGTTTATAGCCAGTGCCTCCACTCCTGGTTTACACTAGAGAGCCAGCATACACAGAGGCGCACAAGTCCTCCCCCCCCACCCCCCATGCCCCCCACCCCCCATAGGTTAAAAAGGAGTTGCCTTGCCTCATCGGCATTTTTTTTTTTTTTTTTTGGCTACAGTCACTATTTTAATCTTATGGAATTAGACAAATCCGTGCCTAATAAAACACATGGCATCTGCCACTGACTGTGAACCATTTGGGGTAACAAACAGCCGCCCAGAACCATACACTCCAGCTTCGCTTGAAAATGAATACTCTGAAAATATACCGTGCACAAACAACAGGATTATTTCCCGAGTGGTTTGTGTTCTGCAAAAAAGACCCAGAAACAGCTGCCTTCGCAAGTCGGTGCCACACCGACTGTGTGATTCGAAAGGTCCGTCGGAAGTTTGAATCTCTACCCATAGGCTGAGCACGCCGACGGGATTTTCTGCCTGTCCCATTAATCTAAAAGGTGAGCCACGGCCACACTGCATTATCTGAGAAAAGATACAAACACTCTTGTTCACAGCTCCAGAAGGTTTTAAAAAAAACCAAACCAGGCAAAAGAGAAAGAAAGAAGAAAAACGAGATGGGAAGGAGGGACGGGAGGACAGACAAAAGTCTATGTCTATAATCTGAGATCTGAAACATAAACTAGATCATTCTGTAGCCTTCAAATGTCTTTAAAATGAGTTATGGGACCACAGGTGCTGCTGGAGAGGGCCAAATCAAGTGCTTGTCAAAAGAATGTTCTCCTCAGGGTCAGATCTACCAGAGAAGCAAACTTCGCATGCCCGTAACTAATCCTGCAGCTCAGAGAGGAAGCCACCCTCTCCTCCCACCACCACACCACAGCCTCTTCTTCTAAGGAACACAAACTTACTTTGTCTGGAAATGTCCTTAGGCTGCGCTGTTTCTTTGGAACAACACCGGTCTCTTCTTCATCTCCTTCTCTGCTGCCTTGAGAACTGCTGCTCGGAAACTGACAGATGGTGTCTCTGCCACCGACTGCTTCCTCTTCCACATCCCTGCCAGCTAATATTTCCTCTGTGCTCAGCTGTTGTCTGTGAGACGGGCCCGCATCACTCTGGCCTGATCAATGGACTGCCTAGTTTGAGGTTGGCTTTGGCCCCGCCTTCCAGCCCTCAGAGAGGGAAAAAAAAATGAAAACTCACAGCTGGATTTTTTTTTTTTTTAAATAAATCTGCTCTTTAAAAACTGGCTCTGCAGCCCTGTGAATACCGACGGAAAACACTGCCAGTCTGTCATCAGCCATGAGTGTGCTCCTTATCGGGTGTGTGTGTGTGTGTGTCTCCCCTGTCACCGGCCAAGCAGGCACCTTACCTAACCAATCACATACAAGTTAGCCTAAAACTTTACAGGAATGAGGAGAAGCATTTCAAACCAGGCTTAACTTTTTCCAAAAGATGAACACACACACACACACACACACACACACAAAGTTAGCCTAAAACTTTATAGGAATGAGGAGAAGCATTTCAAACCAGGTTTAACTTTTTCCAAAAGATGAACACACACACACACACACACACACACACCCCACACACACACAACACACACACACACATAGAGAGAGGGGGGTTGATAAAATAACCTGTGACATGGTCATATTGTGGAAAAAAATAATTCCAAAGTTAAAATGGAAAAAGGGGAAAGATCAGACATTGCAACATGTATGCATATATAATTTTCTATCCCAAATCCAAGTTTTTGCTCACCCCCAGTGATCTTATGTCTCTGAGCAGAGCGTTCGCTGCTAATATTTACATTGTCAGTGAAGTTGTCGGGTCAAGAGAGCACATGGCCAGATTGATTGCTGGCAGGTACAGCTAGCAGGGTGGCCACAAGGGCAGCCCATGTGAGTGCTATGAAAGTAAGACATTTAAATTCTGTAGGAGTCCCCATCAGAAGATGTGAGTTTGAGTTAGTACTTTCAAAAAAAAAATCATTTATGTTTTCAGATTATAATGTAATTAAACCATTTCCCCTTTCCTCTCTCCCAAACCTCCATGGTCTCTTTCAAATTTATGGCCTGTTTTTTTTTTTTAAATCATTGTTACATATGTGTATGTGTATGTGTGTGTTCTGAAATACGCTAATGCAACTACTCCATTGGTATAATGTCCCATGTATATCTATGCTTTCAGGGCTGACCATTTGGTATGGGGTAGGTACAAACCAATACATCTACAACACAACTTCTGCACCTCAGGCTGAGGAATCATTTTAGAGGGGACAGAAAGACCATAGGAGCCAGGAAACAGGGAGTCTGCTGTGAGAGATTGTCTCCTAGTCACGTCAGGCTGCACCTATAAAGTTTCATCAGCGAGGCTGCCTTAGACGTGAGATAAACAAGGACAGACATAGACAGACAAATGTGGAAGGGAGGTCATAACCTAGACAAGGACCTACAGGCGACGGAAGAGTGCCAAGGCCAGACAGAGTCTTCCCCAGGACGGGCACACCCATTTGTTATGGAGTCTGTTTTATTTCTCAGTGTCTGTTGGACATGAAAGGTCTGAAGTGATCACCAGTAATCACACAGGCAGCCGTAAGACTGAACAATGATGGGAGAACACTTTGCTGTTACAACTCAACTTTCTTTTTTCTTTTCTTTTCTATATTCTCTGTTACGTTACAACTGAACGTTCATATTGTCCTCCTTCAACAAGAGATTTTTAAATCAATGCGCATATTTCAACTGATGAAGGATGGTAGCAAATTCACTATCACAGGAGGTGAGAGAGGGGGGGAGGATTAAAGGGTTGTATAAATAATGTGCAGGTTTCAATATGTGAATTCTACAGGGAGAAAATACACAGCGGGCACTGGGCATAGAGAATGATTAACAGTGAACTTGGGGTATGCGTGTATATGCCATAGGATAACCACAGGTGTTATTTCTTAGGCACTCCCTATATATAAAATATTGTATAAATACATATATATATGAATACATATATTTCATTTATGATATATTTATATAATATATTAATTTTTATTTATTTTTTAACTTTCCGTTTTTGGAGAAAACATCTCTCGTTGACCTGGAATCTCCAGAGTAGACTAGGCTAGCTGGCCAATAGGTCCCAGAGATCCACCTATCTCTCTGCTTCCCCATGTTGCGATTAAAAATAGATACCATGCCCGGATTTTTTTTTCTGACATGGCTTCTGAGACTTGAAGTTAGGTCTTCACGCTTGCAAGGTCAGTACTTTATCAACTGAGCCATCCTCCTGGACCTGAATAATAAACTTTTGGTACCTCAGTTTCCCTTCAATCCCCCTCAGGGGAATCCTGGAGGCACTGTGTCATTTGTCATTTGGGAAGCCCATTATAGGCAGAGATACACATCTCGTCGGTAGACAGGGGCCTCTGATTCTCCGCGTTGGAGTGTGGATACTGTGAAGACTTTGGCTTGAAACTAGAATACCAGCTACTTCAAGCAGGCCCAGTAGCTTCTTCACTGGAAAGAATCTGTCCCCAGATCCCGGTCTGACCTACTCTCTCCTCACCCCAGGCCCTCCCTTTCCCACTTCCTCTTGGAGAAAGTCATCCCCTGACTGGGGCTGAGTTAAGATCCAGGGTGTTTGTAAACATCCCTTGAATGAAAACACATGCGCCTTTTGGGTAAATGCCCCTAAATGGTGTCGCAAGCTCTTGCTTGTTGTGGCTAGCAAGAGGCAAGGTTCTGAGTCCAGGGCTTCCTCCTACACCAGGGCTGTGGGCTGGAAAGCTGGCTGTGCAGCTGTGTTCTCCAGGCTGAGAGGAAGCAGAGGAAGTAGATGGGACATTCCTGCTGCCTACCACCTATGGCACCTCACTCCGAGGCGGTCTGTGTTCTTGTCTGAAGACCTCGGGAAGCTCCGCGACTACTTTTATCAGAACTTCGAATGTGTCTGTCTTGCTCCTGATCTGAAGAGCTACTCGAATCTAGGAGAAGAGAATTTTCTGACAGACACCCCTGTACTGTTATAACGTATGAAGCACAAACACTAGTCACCACTGAGGATGGATGGCTCCCGCTCTCTACAGCGGGCAGCCCACAAGGACATGTGCTGTACCCAGTATCCTGGAACAGTGCTATTTCAGATGTTAAAACATTTGTATATGTTTCTCATGAGATATCCTGGGGATGGGACCCGAGCCTACATACAAACTTCATCCATGTCTCATATATACACCATACACGCGGCCTGTGTTTTTTGTGTAATCCTTTTGATGGTTTTGTGCTGGAGACAGTCTCACAGCATGGGACTCTCTATCATGGTGGCACTCAAGAGCATGCCGATTTTGGATGTCTTAAAGTGCTGTTGTCCAAAAGCAAGGTATGAGGAAAGAGAGCAGAGTGGGACGAGGAGGGACAGCAGATCTGGCGGGGGAAACAGGAAAACCCAGAAGTCATTTATGCTTGACCGAGAAGACCAGAAGGAGGGGCTGGGGTGAAGACACAGGAAGCGAAGCAAGCCCCATGACTCTGGACAAGTGACTTGTGATCTCTGTGAGTGGGACAGTAGCAGTGGCCCTGGGAGGGCTGTTGCACTTGGTAAGTGGGCCACCATATACAGAAAATGCTTGCGATGGAGTTTGGCCCACACACATCCAGTACCCCCGCTGTTCGCCACACCACTGGCATCATCTTGGAAACATTACTTAGGACCAAAGGGACCGAGTTTGATTCAAGCTGTAGTTTTTTTTACAAACCTAAGAATTCTCTGTAGGAACAGCTGATTGCAGTGCCTGCCTATAAGGATCCTTAACTGAGCACCTGAGGTATCAAGGTGCGGTGACCATCTCTCTGTCAACACCTCCCCCACTTCAACACCCCACCACCACCACACACACACACACACACACACACGACCAGATTCAGAGCTTCGGAAATGGACTTTGATGGCCAGAAGGCTTGTCTACTAAGAGTCTGCTGAGCAGAACTGGAGAATTCAAAAGTATTGAGCCCAGCAGTGTAGTGGGATGGCCTAAAACCGCTTGTATTCTAATGCTAATTTGGGGCCCCCAAAGACCAGCGAGTCTGCCCTGAGTAACCCTGCTCTCAAGTTATTTCTGATTGGCAAATAAAGATGCCAACAGCCAATAGCCGGGCAGAAGAGACATGGGTGGGGTTTAGACTTGGGGTCAGAGGAGACCAACAAGGAGAAGTTTTGTTTGTCTTTAATCCGGGAATTTAAATACAAAAAGGCAGGGTAGAACCCTCAGGCTGGGATTAAATAATTCTACACACTGCAATGTGAAAGTCCAGGGAAGTCTTCGCCAGTCTGGTGGTCACCATCAGATTTGTCTAACTCTAATGGTCTCTGTCCAGCCCTGAGGTCCAAGGGACTCTGCTTGCTTGATCCTGCCTACCGGGGTAATAGAATCTGCCACTGACTGGGATCTTGGTGTCTGCCTCCAGCTGTGGTTGAAACATCTGAAAGGAAACAAACAGCTGGGGTATCTTCAAGTCTGCACACAGTTCATAGGAACTGATTTGGTATGTGTTTATTTATGAATTTGCCAATGCTGGTGATCAAGCCCGGGACCTTATGCGGTCCAATAATGAGCTGTAACAGTCTCTGTTGCTCACGAACTTTCTGTATCAGCCTGGAATGGTAGCTCATGGGAAACTGACATAGGATTACTACAGGTTTCAGACTAGCAAGGCTACAAAGAGAGCTCTAAGCTAGCCTGGGCTATAGAGTGAGATCTTGTGTCAAACAAACGAGTGGAGTCTTCGTGTGTCTGGAGGGATTTGGTCCTGTTGTGTATCTTTATGATTCGGTTGTGAGGTTTTCAAGGGAGTAGCTGACCCTTACCACTTCCTCATGGGCAGCTGTGTGAGACCAGGTAGGTCACGTTAGTTAATTACTACAGACAGAAGAGGCACAAAACCCACACGACCGATGAGGAAAGCCAGGAAAAGTTTGTTTGCTTGACCACAGAGCCCAAAGAGGGCTTTTGATCACAATTAGATTTTTTAGATGCTAAGTAATTAGCGAATTAGAAATAAAATAAATGCTAGAAATATAGCTCACGTTGCTGTTAGAGTCTATGGGTATAATTAAATGTAAAGATAAAGTTCTCATACAGGATGGAGTATTCATTTTTAATAAATTATTTTTTAATCTTCAAAGAACATCAGGAAGATTTAAAAAACTAATAAAAACAGCATTTGAATATTTCTTTAGAATGTCTTAAAATGAAAATAATACATGCAATGTTCAAAAATTTAAAATAGCGCTCATTTTAAATTCCCAACATCTTAGAATATGGACTGAAAATTTAACAGACCAATTGCATTTTCTCCCCCAAATGAATTTGGGGTGTCCTGAATTTGTTACACATAAACACACAGTTGAGTTCAGGTATCCTATATAAACACACATATTTTATGCATGTAAAACATATATGTATATACACATTCACACATATATATCCATGTTATATGCCTATAAGAGAATTCTTTCCCATCTAAATGGGGTCTGATTTTTTTGTATTGTTCTCGGTCTTATTCTGTTTATTGAGCAATATACCTCAGAGGTTTTCAGATAAACAAACAAGCTCAGAGCTTAGACCTGTGGATGCTGAGCACCCACCCTAGTCTGAAGTGTGGGTCTTGGGGAGCCAGGCCAAGGAGGCCGTCAGGAGCAGGCCTGGGCCTCTCTGGAGTGGGACCCCTTCTGAAGCTGGTAATCTAACACATGTGTTCTTCTCCAGTAGAGAACCCATCTCCTAATGGAACAGACAGTGATTGAGGGAGTTCCAGACTCATAGGAGAACGCCTGTCGGTTCATTTACTCCCCAGAGGTGACACACTGTCTTCTACCGTCACATCAGTCCTGTTCGTGGTGGTGGAGTCAGAGAGCTGTGGGAGTCGGAGGCTGGGGTGCACCAGAGGCCAGCATCCCATGCTCGCTTACCTAGCTAGGTCCTGCAGGAAGAGCAGGTGGTGGGATTGTGCACAGGTGGGGTGTGGGGACTTCCCATACTCTCTGGGATGTTGAAAGCTATCTTCAAGTCGCAGCTTGTGGTTCTTGGGACCTCAGGACAAGGTGTGTCACCAGACACACTTCAGTAGCGTGCCATGCCTTTCATGGAATGTTCACAAGCAAGCAAAACCACGCCGACAGAGTGCTCAAGACCAGCTCCCTAGATCCCACGGTCAGTGTTTTACCTACTCATACAACAAGCTCTCCCACTCTCCCCACTGCTAAATTTCTTTCTTCCTCAACACTGTATTGTATCTCTGCAGGATATTCCCTTGGACACAGGTTTTCTACCATCATGTTTAAAAGTCCACAAGCTACACAATGTAAGTTGGCCGAGACTTCCCAGAAAGAAAGGAGAGAAGGAGGAAGAAATGGGGAAAATAATCTTGTTAGCAAAATGTCAACTGCCTTGGGTAGTGGTCCAGTGTCTTAGTTTTCTGTTGCTGTGATAAAACTCTATGACGAAAAGCAATCCAGGGAGGACAGTGTTTGTTTCTCCTTACAGCTTGTAAGTCCGTTACTGACGGAGGCCAGGGCGGCCAGGGCAAGAACTTGAGGCAGGAACTCGGTCAGAGGACATGGAGGAGTGCTGTTTGCCGGCTGCTTCCTGTGGCTGGCTTAGAATACTTTCTCACACGACTCAGGATCACTTGCCTCGGGGTGACTGTCCACAGTGAGTTGGACCCTCCTTTGTCAGTCATCAGTCATGAAAACATACCACAGGCAAATCTAGTGGGGGCGCTTTCTCGATTAAGATTTCCTTTCCCCGAACGACTCTATCAACTTAAGTATTGAGTACACTAACAAGTACATACGGAAAGTCAGAAAATGAAATTCTGTGGTACAAGAAGGACTTCGTGGGACTGAAGAGAGGGCTCAGCACTTAAAAAGCACAAGCTGCTCTTCCAGGAGACCTGAGTTCAGTTCCCAGTACCCACACGGTGGCTCAAAACCATCCGTAACTTCAGTTTCAGGGGATCCAGCGCCCTCTTCTGACCTGCTCAGGCATTGCATACACACAGTATAGATAGATAGCTATAGATAGATAGATAGATAGATAGATAGATAGATAGGTACATACATACATGCAGGCAGGCAAACATTCATATACATGAAATTAAAGTAAATAAGTTTTTCCATTTCAAAACACTCCAAAGTGTATATGATGATTAAAAACAAACAAACAAACAAACAAACAAACAATCTATCCATCAAGTCAGCTTTTCTCGTACAAATCTGGTGCTCCCTGGAGCTGGCTTTTTGTTTCTTTTAGCTGCCTTGTGGTAGGGAATGCACTTGAAGCTCTGGCACTCAGCCATCCAGAACAGGGGAAGTCCACAGCAAGGCAGAAAGTGTAAATTCCATGCCTGGGCAAGCCAGCGTCATGTTCAGTGTTTGAAGCGACGAGGCATGATCAGCCCCCCCCTCGAATGAGGTATGATCAGCCCCTCTGAAGGCTACACCCTTTTCTTCATGTGTGTGATCACCCCAGTTCTAACTCTATCTAGTCCTCTCCTCCCTCAGTGTCTAGTGACCCAGGACTTGTAAGAATTGAATTTATATCCCTTCAAGATTTTAGTAGGGATATCCTTTATCTTGGGCAGAGAAAGACCAATTCCACTTTCCCCTCAAGCACAGGGCCTGCTTTGGCTAACATGCCAATATGCCCCATCGATGAAGCTTCAGTTAAGGAAGAACAAAGGCTGGTCACGTGGCACAGGGTGCTTCCTGGGCAAGCTGGGCCCTTTCCGTTGCTGGGAACACAGACTGGCTTATAGCTTCCTCTAGTTTCCTAAGGAGCCTTGACTTCTGACCTCCGGTTGAGGGTTAGGCTCAAGCACTGGAACGTGTAAAGAGGTTTCTAGATTTTTAAAAATCTGCTTTTAAATTTAGAGAAGCCTGCAGACTCCACAGACGATTCTGAAAACCAAGCAAACATCATCTCTCACAAACAAAAAAAGCACATTCCTCGTTTGGGGGAATATGTGTAGCTGTTTTCTAACAATAGCGCTCCCAGATTTGATTGAAACCAACTTGAAAATCAAAGCTGAAGGCATGTACATACAACGGATCTAGGAATCCCAGGCTCCTGAAACTTGTGTTTCTTATTTAGCTGTGAAGCGTGGGTGGCCGTGAGCGTTCCTGGCAGCTATAAGGCATTTGCTAATGTATTTGACTTTGGCGTTGTTAATCACACTTATCAGCACAGGCAAGCTGTGCTGGCCACAAAAGATTAGCTTCTCTCCTGTAATGCCTTAGCAGTTCAAAGGCAGAACACCAGCCAGCACCGAGTGACAGCAGCATCTGGGTGCTCCCACGACCCTCCAGCGACTTCAGAAGTCCCCGAGAGCTTTCATTTTTTCTTTTCCATAACTTTACACACTCTTTTCTTCTGTTATGATGGCTAAGGCCACAGAGCCTGCAAACTTTTAAAAATGAGTTGTGTTTCTAAACACCTCAGAGGGTTTGAGTTCCAAGGTGGTCCTCACTGTCAGAGAGTCAGGAACTGGAGATCCACTTGGAGAAGTAGGAACCTCCAGCAGGGCAGAGAGAGCCTTGTGTGCGGGGAAACAACATCACTGTAAATCTTTTTATTTTTTTAAAGCATTGTGTGTTTTGACTGTAGACTTTTCCCTTGAGACATACAGATTATTGCTTTTTTTTTTAACTAAGCAATACTGTTTATAATAACTTAAAAACACTTTGCCCAGCTCAGAGGCGAGCAGGTAGGGACTACAGTCATAGAGCGAGTGTTCTGGAGAAAAACACTCAGCACTGCACCTGTGGAACTGGACACCTGACTCTTGCTTTCACGGAAGAACTCCTGGGCTCACATCATGGCCTGTTTGTCCCAGCCTGTCCCAGCTCTACCAGACATGGTTTGGGTTAGTGTTCCCAAAGATTTGCATAGTAAAGGTTTTGTCTCTGCTGGTAGGATCCTTGGGAGATGATAGACTCTTGAGAGGTGCAGCCTTGTTGGAGGATGTTACATCTTTGAGGAAACTCTTTTTTCTCTTTTGGGCCTCCCATGTGTCATGAGAACAGTTTGCCCCAAAAGCAATATTTCTGCTCTTTTAAAGTCAGCACTGAAAGACACTGTTATACATGCTGGCATTGGAGCTGGAGAAATGGCTGAGGAGTTAAGAGCACTGGATGATCTTGTAGAGGACCTGCGCTCAGTTCCCAGCACCCACATGGTAACTCAACCATCTGGAATTCTAGTTTCATGGGATCTGACTCGCTCTTCTGGCCTCCATGAGCACCACATGCACATTCTGCACAGACATACATAAGAATAAAATAAAAATGAATCTTTACAAGAACATGGTGGAGATGATTTCTTGTTACCTGTATTTTGCTGCAACTAATAAAAGCTTTAAGTGTTTCAAAATGGAAACCAAATAGCAGACCCTTCCGAGTCCCAGGCCATCAACTCCACATGAGCACCCTGTTTCTGTCGAGGGAGCACTAACATATGCAGAACATTTCTAGGGCATTTTCTGCCACCTTTTTCTGGTCCTATTTCTGTTCATTCCTATAGTGTTCCTGCTTTCTGTGTCTTCATAGATCTGTATTCAAAGATAAAGAAGGGAGAAGGGAGCCATCTGTGCTGTCTCTACATATAAATAGCAAGGCCCTAAAAATTCTCAGATCATTGAAATTCTTAGCAACCAGCAAAATGTTCAGCACTCTTCTTTGGTAATGGATAACATCACAGAGAAAATGCCTTTGGTTCTCTTAAAAAAAAAAAAAAAAAACAGAGCCCCTGGTCTATCTGCCATAATTTTTTCCTTGTTCTCAGGCTGAGTCTTCCTAAGATGGGATTAATTTCATGTTGGTCACTGGCCTGTGAAACCCTGATAAATTAAATGATTGGTAAATACAATAACTTTCGTAGGAAATAGGGGAGAGGAAACCATTTTCTTCTTGGGATTATTAGAGAATTTCATTTCTGAAAACGGGCCGTGAATTAATTAAGTTCAGGTCTGATAGCTAAAAAAAAAAAAAAAAAAAAAAAAAAAAAAAACCAACAAAAAAAGCCTTAGTGGAAGTCTTCCAGCTCGTCCTCGATTACCCAGCACTTACTGGCAGTGCTGAGAGTCTGGAGCAAGATATTAAGTTATCTGAGGACAGAAGTTCAGACAGTGCCTGGTAACGCTGAGCTCTGACCCTGCCTCCTTGGCTGTGATGTTTCATGTTGCTATCATAAAACAAAGGTGAAGACAGCCCAGACAATTCGGGAGCTCGCCTATGGTATGTCTTTATGCTCATATCTGGCCTTCAGCCCTATAGGCAATGTTCCCTGTGTATTCCACACAAAGGGGGGGATAGCCGCAACACTTACGTCTTGTAAATTGGAATGAATGAGTTCACACATCTAAGCACTTGGAGGAGTGCCTGGGAATATCAGATGGTCACTAAACACGTACCAGTAATTTTCTTAGAGTTAAGCATGTTATAGATTTCAGCTTTGCTCAGCGATGTCCATAGAGACAGTTGAGCCAAAATGCCCCACCCCCATAGGCTTGGTTGGACACATCATATTTTCTACTGGGGAAATATGATTGTGTGATCCAAAGTATATTTGATTTCCTGGTAGGGAGAAAAGTTAATGGTTATTTACAATAAGATATGTGGGCCTAGAGCAGAGGACATTGGTTGACCAGTTGTCTGAACGCAACCCGGAAACGATGGATGGAAACAAAGATGAACAATATTGTTTGCTCATGGGGTGGAGATAATGCTTTGGGCTTTCTAGGTTCTCATTTCCATCTTTACAGATGTCATCATATTTGTTTTTCATTGATTTAGGACTTGGAAACAGTTGTTTCTTTTTATATTCTTTATTACTACAACAGGCCAAGTTATGGTTCAGTGACAAATAAGTCCCAAATCTTAGCAGCTAACACAATGAGAGTACACTTCTCCACATATTCACCAAAGACTGGCAGTAGAATGTGGCCCATCTTAGTCCTTCATAGTGTCATCAAACTTGGGTGGGGGGGAGGCACATCGGGGTTTGCAACCTCCTGTGCCTCAAGACAGGTTCAGCCATCTCTCCTTAATAAGGCAATTAAAAGAAGAAAGAAGAAGAAAGAAGGAGGAAGAGGAGGAAACAGAGGGGGGAGGGAGAGGGAGAGAGAGAGAGGGAAGGAGGGAGAGATATTTATTCAATGTGGTCACATTGGAAAGCATGACTAAGAAATTCAGAGAATCCCCTAAATCCATTCTAAAGTGAGATTACAGTTTAAATGGAATTTACAAGGATAAACACGTTGAAGCAAGTTGTGGTTCTACCCACCATTGATCCATCCTTGTCTGGACTCTAGCCTCATCGGTTTCAGAAAGGTAAGTCCCCTCAGGTAGGGCCCTTTTTCTTCTCCCATCAGGAGATTCTTGGGCAAATTCCCATTTCTCTTGGATGCCATTGTTTCAACAGTCAGATAGAATGAGATGCAAGTATCTCTTTAGACTGTCTTCCTTTCTTCCAGGCCGACTATAGTTGTGGAAACACACTTCATCTTAGTACCCTTCGTAACAGTGGGAATGGAACACAACAGTTATACACGGCTCTTAGATCCTCTGTCTAGACGAGAACGCATTCGCTTCTATTTTTAACAGTCAGAGTCGCAGGGCCATCCCTAAATCAATCTTGCCACGGTTCAAGAAAAGTTGTAGCAGAGCCAGTTTGGCTGTAACTCTGCATCTCTTCAGAAAATAATAGTACCACGGACCGTAATACAGTATATATAAAATGTAAACCTGTCTATTTCTTTTAAATATGTCTTTCCGAGATAAGTGGAAATATGTAGTTTACCTTTGATTTTTCACTTAGATAGCTACTCAAGCTGATGATTTGTTATGATTTGATACGTTCTCCAAATTTCATTTGTTCAAAACTTGGTCCCCAGTGTGGCAGTGTTGGGTGGTGAAAGGAGTTGGGGGTGAAGGGGTAAATTAATCCACCAATGAGTCAGTGCATTAACTGGTTGTGAGACCCTCAGCAGAGTTCCACCATACTGGGCCCCCAGCTCAGCCACCAGGGCTATGAGAAAAGACATTTGGGGGCTGGTGGGATGTCCCTGTGGTTAAGTGCACTGGCTGCTCTTACAGAGGACGTGGGTTCAGTTCCCAGCATCCATATGCTAGCTCACAACCCTCTTTAACTCCGGTTCTAAGAAGTCTGACACCTTCTTCTGGGCTCTTCAGACACTAGGCCCACACACATATGGTGCACAGGCTTACATGCAGGTAAACACACAAACACACACAGTTGAGGTAAATAAAAGAAAGAGGTTGGCTTTTGATGCATTTGGGGGGGGTGTGAGTATTCCGTTATTCAAACAACTTTATCAACAGCAGAGTTACTCAGCATCTTATTCTCGTCCGATGCTAAGGAAGAACACTTCATTAAGTTCCTGATAAGCGTTCCATCACCACCACCTGAAGCAGTTGACTTAAGCCTCTAATCTCATTTTAGGTTTGATATGGCCATGAAGGAGACATAAGCAGAGGCAGTGAGGATGCTGTATGCAGACTCGCAGCCCCAACACTAGACCTGTGGGCTACAGAGAAGATGCAGAGGTTTAAGAGCACCGGGTGCAGGTGCTTTCCCAGAAGACTTGGGCCTTCTCATTCAAATGATGTTCTTCCAAAGGACCTGAGTTCAGTTTCCAGTGCCCACCAGACAACTGCTTTTAACTCCAGTTTCAGGAGACCCCATGCCCTCTTCTGGCCTCCAAGGGCACCTGAGCATATGTATGTACACACACACACACACAGATACACAGACACACACACACACATGAAAAAAGATGAGATGCAACAACTTACCCTGACTATTTAACAAGGATAAGCACTCCATGGAATAGCAATAAACTTCAAAGAAACTGTCCTTAAATACCAGGGCACGGAGCACATTGTGAACATAATCATAATCAGAATATAGTGTAACAGGCCACATGAAGTCCAAGGCCCATCCTCAGAAAGAAACAGGCTCTTTATAAACTAACTTTATCATACAGTGAATATGCAGCAGTGGTGCAGAATCCACTACTGTGTGTGTGTGTGTTAAAACTGCCGAAAGAAAAAAAAAAAAACAAAAAAAGAAAGGAAGGAAGGAAGGAAGGAAGGAAGGAAGGAAGGAAGAAAAAGAACATTAGATTTGGATGTGCTCGGATATGAAGGATTTTGCCAGGCAGGTTAGGTGGTGGAAGGGTGGAGGTACTCAAGCAAAGGAAACACAAAAGCAAGGCCCAGAAGCTGAGGGGCAAGGGAGCCCTCAGGGAAGACCACTGTGTGCTGTGGGTGGGATTCAGGCATTGAGGGAGGGGGCTCTCTCTACATAATGATTCTTCACATATTTCTTGACAGGGGCTAGCGCTTTTCTCTTTTCAGTTTATTTGAGGTGAAACATTCAGACCACGATTCTATTAAAATAGCAGGTATTTCAAAGACTTCATCAACCTTGGACAAAATGAATTCACAATGCGGTTGACTTGAAAATATAAGGTGACATTACAGTTGAGCTGCTTTGATGGAATAAGACTCTTTATTGTTCTATACGGCTTCTCTGGTGAGTGTATTTGGTAAGGCTATAACTGTCTGGGGCGCGCGGCGCGAAGGCTTGGAGGGGAGAAAGAGGCATTTGTTGCCAGGACTGGAACTGGTTAGGTTTCACACCCTAGACAAATGGCAGAGGTGCCTATTTAACATGCCAAAGCAGAGGCGTCCAGGTTTTCCCAGCATCCTCCAGTCCCTTCCCTGGTACAAGGCCCTCCTGGCTGGCTGGTAGGCCCCACCCCCTACCCTGAATTCTCCAGCCCACTGGGCTGGGCCGCCCTTCCCTATATAATCCAACCACGTTGGTCACCCAGTCTCTTTTGTACCTTTGGGCCTCCTGGCTGCTGCACGTGGCTCCCCTCTCTCCTCTCTCTTCCCTTCCTCCTCCCCGCGTAGCTCAGGGTCACGTGCAGTCTGGACTTTCCCGGATGTCCTTGCTTTCTTCCATATGTCAACGGTAACCCTTCTCCTCCACCCCGCCCAGGGCCGGGCATGCTCCTTTCCTTTTCTCTTTTTTCAGAACCTACATGGATGGAGGTGGGAGGACTGGGAGTGGGAGGACTGAGAGTGGGGTGGAGCACTGACTCCGGCAAGTTACCCTCTGACCTTTACATGCTATATTCTGTAGCACGCAGGCTCCCCCAAACCCATATGCACACAAATAAAAGCCAAAATAAACAAAGAGCTGGCAGAAGTTGACAGCTAGGCAGTGTTCTGCCAAAGGCAGACACGGACTTGATTCCGGTCACTCTATTTTCTTTGCCTTTAACGCAAATGCAATTACTTATCTTTTATTGAAATACCAACAAAGACCGTATTTCTGTGATTGCCTAATTCCACACCAAGGACCAAGGCGTTTGAATGTGAGATTTCAACAGTTCTGCTGCAGGTCCACTAGAGGCCTGTGAAGAGCTTCCCCCAGCCCCAAGTCTCATAACCAAACTGGTCTAAACAGAAAACAAATGCGAAATCTTGATTCAATAGTGATAAGAAGCAGATCAAATTTACATTGTATCCTCATGGTCAAGGCCTTACTTGGGAATAAAACAAAAAGTTCAATACTTTTTCAAAACTCCACAGCACTTAGTTATAAACATTACAAAACAGGGGAAGAAAAAAAAAAAGGCAGTGTTGAAAGCTAAGTTTTGAAAGGTTCAGCCACAATTCCAGAAGGCTACCAGGCCCTGGCGAACTTTGCCTAAGCAGACACAAACACCAAATTGGCAACAATGAGGAAATAAAAATTGCTTGGAGTCTAATGAGCCTCCAGGTCCTCCAGTACACTCTGAATACAACAGACACACACGAGAGGGGCCCTGGGCCGGAAAGTAAGCAGTACAGTGATCTAAGACAGATGGGCTGGAAGGGACTTCTTCAATAGCGACGACAACGCGTCAGTAAACGGGTCAGGGAGATACCCACCACACAGAAGTGCCAAGAAGACAGGGACTGACTGGACTCTGAGGTGAAGACAGAGCCATCGCAGGAGAGGACTGGGTACCCGACACAAAGAGCTTCCCATGTCTGCCAATGAGCACAGCCTGCTGAACTGTGCATCTGGGGGAAATTACCAGGAGAACCGAGGTGCCCGGTGACAGTCTGCAGGCAGCCTTGCTACCGGCCCCCCAAACGGCATTCTCAGTGCTTCCTCAGACAAACAAAACAGAAACATCAGGGCTCCTGAAGCACACGTGCACAGGAGGCTGCAGCCAGTCTCTGCAGGAGAGGCTTTCTTTCCACTTGGTTCAGTTAATTAGCAAGAGAGTTGGACAGAGTGGAAAGAAAGGGCCTTTTGTTTGGAGAACCTGTGAAAATATCCCCTCAGAAGCCTGTAACTTTCCCTACAGATCACCCTGGCCCTGAGGACACGCCCGCCCGAGTGCCAGAAGGCACTGCTGTCCCCACACAGCCCACATTCAAAAGGCAGTTAGTTCTCTTTGTTGTCCCCAGGGAGTCGAGCCTTAATGGGTTTACAATGTGCTGGCTCTTTTGGACAGTGGCTGGGGCTTGCTGTCTGCAGCCAGAACCAACCGAGGCGAATCACAGCGAACCCCACAGATGTTGAGGTGACCCTGCCTGCACTCTAAGGGGAGCATCACTGCCCCCAGGCCTTGAGAACCCCTACAAGAGGGCCCTGAGAGGTCATGGGATCTGAAAGTGAATCTGTCACCATTGTGAGCAGATGGTTTGAGGCCTAGAGCCTTCGCTTCTCCAGTGAGCACTGTGACAAGAATTCACAGAGCAGCAGTGTCCCCAAATCAACCCCAGGTGAGAAAAGTCACCACTGTTGTGACATCACCATGTGTTGCCAGTTAGTCTTGCTGTCAAAGTCTCAGCCCTTCTATCTCAAACCTCTCAATGTAGGCAGAGAATAACCAGGCCAGTTCTTCTCACCTTGACAGAAAGGAGGCCCGGGTGTGGCCCATCCAGGGGAACTGCTTGGAAGATTTTGTGGCAACCCCCACCAGCCTAAGCTCTGCCTCCAGAATCACTCTCTCCACCCTCTCTTATTTCAGAAAAAAAAAATCTTCATTTTAATCCAAGACACTTTGATAATCCATGCTTTCGAGAGTAAAAATTTCATAATCTTTTTAAAGCTATGGTCACGTTTCTCCCCACCTATCCCACTTTACAACATCCTTCAGGTCAAGGGTTGCTTTTTGATGCCCGGAATTCCCTCTTGCTGAAATCTCAGCCTGTTTCCTGTTACTCTCATGTTGATTAATCTGTATTATCTCCTGTCAAGAATGGTTTGTTTGTCCATTAGGACACCCAAGGTCAGCCTCTGCTCTTGTGTTCGCAGAGCGCACTCTGAGGTACAGCTGTGGATATGCCAGCTGCCCGCTGTGAAGCTCAGGGATGCACTTATATCACAGCTGTGCGACGACAGAATCTGGCAAAGAATTGCAGAACTATAAAAGCATAAGACAGGCAAACTCTCAATGCTGCAGGAACTTGAGGAAGAGAAAAAAACAAAACAAAAAACGAAATACAAACAAAACACAACAACAACAACAAAACAAACCCATGTATTTCTTACTGGAGAGACTGCAACACTGATTTAGAAAGATAAGAGGAGGTTGAGCCATATCGAGGGTGAGCTGCAGGTTTAAAAAGGAAAGACTTTGGATTTCTGAGTTCGGGGCCAGCCTAGTCTACAGTGTGAGTTCCAGGACAGCCCTGTCTCGAAAAACAAACAAGTAACACTAAACCAAGCCAAACCAAACCAAAACGGAAAGACTTTCTCATCCCAAGAACCCCTCTAGTGGCCACCCTATCTATCCCCTGAACCATAAAAGTGAATTTATCTCAGGTGAAGGAAAAACTCAATAGTTAGTGGGCCCAGGGACAGTAATGGGAGGCCATTGGATGCACACTACTCAAGAAGAGAGGAGACAAGGCTCTGGGGTACCACAGCGCCAGTGGCCGAGAGATCACAGCCTAAGGAGTCCTACAGGACTCCCTCTGGCTGGCTTCACTGCCAACGCCAAATGTTTGGACATTGGAAGCCTGGCTGTTGTAAGAGGCTGGAGGAGGGTAGATGTGGAGCGAGGGAGCGAGCGAGCGCCTGCTGGCTTTCAAGAGCTCACCATGAACAACTTCGGCCATTCTCCCCTCATCCCACCCACCCATTCCTCCATGCACTGACCTCTGCCTTGACCCATTCCTTAGAACAGCGCTGACCCCACGACCACCTGAACCTGGGATTTGTGGCTCTTTCTGACTCCTAGTCCTGGGGGAGGAGGGGGGTTGTTTCCTTTTGGTTCTTGAGATTTCTGAATTTTATCTGAAGCAATCCCCCAGCTCCGGACCATCTCAGCACGTTGCACTCCCCACCGGATGACTTCCAAGAAAGACCCTCACTGAGGATGAATGTTTAGTGAAAAAAAAAAAAAGATTAACGGCAATTACACTAAATCATCATAATAAGATTACACGGCATCTGTGCTTGCTTCTGAATCTCCCCCTTGGTTATTTTTGGACTGCAGTTAGCCAACTGAACCTGAGCGATTAAAACCAAGGAGAGGAGATCTACATCACACAGATCACAGGCTGGTGCATTCAGCTATACAACCCCCACAGCAGGTTGGATAGAAGCACACTCGGTTAATGAGTTTTATTCTTTTGTTGTTGTTGTTGTTGTTGTTGTTCCTGCTAGAGGCCTGCTATCACACACCAGAAACAACAATGCCGGCAGAGCATTGCTCGGTGCAAGGGGAATCAGGGTCGGGCATTGCAAACAATCTGGGCTCATATTCGGGTTTATATGTTAATGTGCGCCTGTGGCTTCCAAGTGCATGTACTCAGAGATTAAAAAAAAAGGGGGCTAGCCTGGTTCATCTGTGTGACTTCCAAGTACATGAAAAGGAGCTAGCCTGGACCATCTGAAGTGCTGTTTCACGCAGCTGTTGCTGAATACCTGCTCCCTACTGTGAACCCACATGGTCGGTCGGTGGTCAGTCGGTCACACTGCTCCTGTTATGCGTCGATTTTCCCATTCCTATTGTCCTCCATGTGTTCTGAAATTATTCTTCTGAGCGAATGCTCTTGAGGACCCTGGGGGTCTCAGCTATCCTTAAATATCTGCCAGCCTTGCTCCTGGGAGCCCGGTATCACAAAGCTCCCCACACTGTCTTCTCTCTCCATCGATTTTCCAAAAGCTCTAGTAACACACCGGCTCTCCCGCATCCCTGACTGGCCATGGATTTATCATTGGCAAAACAATGACTTGATAATCACCGACTTTATGCGAGTTTTGTCAAAACTAGCTATGAAGTTAGATTTTTTTTTTCAATTAGAAAAAAAAAATGAGAGCCCAGTTTCATAAAACCACTTTCCTTAAAGACAGTGATCTTAGCATCACATGAGCGCTCTTTGCATAAACCAAGTGACCTAACACCACACACCAGCCTCCTGGGTATAAAGCGAAAGCAGTAATTTGTCAGCCATTACTAGGCTTCACCAGGTCTGACTGAAGAGCCTGCTTCATACCCACAATGACCTGGGAGCCTTCAGACAGCTCTCCACGGTGGCCATGTTCTCTGCCTCCTTCCTATTCACTTCCTCTGCTACAGAAATGAACACACCGTTTATCTCAAGAGCGGTCAACTTGTATTTCTTGCTTGCTTGCTTTGGTTGAAACAGGGTCTCTGTTACTCCAGCTGCCCTGGAACGCACTGAAATCCATCTGCCTCTGCCTCCCGAGTGCTGGGATTAAAGTGTGTGATACCCTACCTGGCTGACCTGTAAGTATCGATTTACACTTTTTACTTTTCTACAGACTAAGCATTTTAACTATTGCTTCAGGAATTACAGAGGGAACAAACCTCAGAAAATGTTTTCTTCAGGTCTCAAAGAGAATCTCAGATTAGACTGATTTAAACAGAAATGGGGACATTGAAGACTGGAGAGATGGCTCAGTGGTTAAGAACACTGGCTGCTCTTCCAGAGGACCTGTGATCATTTCCCTGCACCTGCGTGGCAGTTCACTATAGTTCCAGGGGACCTGACACCCTCACACAGACAATACAGACAGGCAAAACACCAATACTCATGAAATTAATTTTTTTTAAAAATTAAAAAAAAAATTTTTTTTTTTTTAAAAAATGGTGTTGTTTAAACCCTCTGTTCCCTAAATGGTCACCGGGGCACCTGGGGCCCTGCGGCAAACCCACAGGATGCCATGGCTATTTTAAACTTTGAGAGATTTACAGTCACACCAGGATGCTGGCCGCGATATTGACAAACTGAATCCAGAGTAGTTGGAACTTCCGACTCAAGACCCTCTCTCTCTCTTGACAGTCCTTTCCCAGAGGCCACACCTGGCGACCTCAGGGGCAACGTGAAAACCAACATGCAACGGAGAGCAATAACGAACAGCAACAGCCAATCGGCAACAGAGAATGAGACCGGCAGCAGCCAATCAGCTTCCAGTTTCAGACGGGACCACCCGCAGCACCCTATCAGCGTTCAATCTCTAAAGCAGGTAGGTATGGTTGTTCATAGTAAATAAACCCTTCCTCGTATCTGTGTGTTCCTATCTGCAGATTCATCCAGTCTGGATGGGAAACACTCAGGAAAATGATTCTGCCTGTTTGAAATATGGTCAGGCATTCTTCTTGTGTGTGTGTGTGTGTGTGTGTGTATGTGTGTATTTAAATAATAACTACTTACGCAGTATTTACACTATATTAAGTATGAAAGCCATCTAGAGACTAAAGTCTGTGAGCTAATATACATAGGTTCTACGTTACCCTATTTCCCTATTTAATACCAGGAGCCTAAGGTTTGAGAATCTGCAAGGGGGATTCTGGAACAACCCTATACAGCTTCTGGGAGCTAAGTGTGTTGTTTTCTTCTGACTTAGGGGTGCGCTAAAGAAATTGCTACAGTTTTTAGGACATAGACACATCGTACATGGCTCAACCCTATCTACTTTACAGATAATTGCTTTGGTCCCAAATGAGGGTGATGCCTCTACCTGAAGGACCGTGGAAGAAGTAGAGGGGGCATCGCGGGCAGTGGGGGCTAAGGCAGCTGCAAGCCTCTTGGCTGAGGTCCAGATGCTCATGTGTATGACCTCACGTCAGACTCAGTGGACCAGAAACTCTGGGGCCAGCGCTTAGGGATCTGTGTTTTGACCACGTTTAAGTGTGACTCTAACACACACTCAAAATTTAGAAACACACAAGTATGCTTAGACTTACGGGTGTCCAGCTGGAAAACTGACATGAAGCCAATCTCTCGGTTTGAGTGAACAGTGCAGAAATGACCCAAGTGGGTCAAATGCCAAACTACAACGCCTTTTGACTCACAGACATGAAATCCTTCTCTACCTCTCAGTCAGAAGGCTAGATTTATGTGAGGACAGGAAGGAGGAATCTAAAGCCTCTGAGAGGACCCTGATTTGCATTCTCCTCCAACTTGCCAAGGAGCAGAAGGAGCCTCACAGCCATCTTGAGCCTTCCCTGAATGCATCACAAAGGATGCAGGGATGCGGTGTGGGACATCTGAGTGCAGGAGAAGCTGGTCTGGGCAGCACGTCTCAACACTTTATCCCACTAATCCTCTGTGTATTTGCAGAAGTTTTTAAACTTGAGTAATGAAGTAGTGGCTTGAAGCGACAATCTCCTCCGGGAGGGAGCATCTCCACCCTATTTCCTTAGCAATATCGTGGCCGAAGCACTGAGCACCAGAAGAAGCCAAAAAGGACACATCTTTGTGGACACAGGAGAAGGGGGGGAAGTCTTTATTGGCCTGAATCTCCTAACACTGGCATGATTTTAGGATTTGACTTTGGGGTGTCAGTGAGCAAGCCCCACTCCACTGAAGGTCTACTAGTCCTTGAGGACCCAGAGAATTGTGCCTGTTGGGTTGCTAGCTTTCTGAGTGCTAATTTTTAGAAACTAAATTACTGTCATCTTCTGACAGTAGAAATTCAGGAGATTATCCTGAATATTTCAGTCTTCTTCGGTGGTTTGTATTCTATTTAAATGTCTCTCTCTATGCAAATGCACGCATGTATATAAGAGAGATGAGAGGAGAGAGAGAGAGAGAGAGAGAGAGAGAGAGAGAGAGAGAGAGAGAGAGAGAGAGAGAGAATCAACACTGTGTGCCTCTAGAGGTCATAGGACAGATTTGGTGACAGTCACTGTCTTCTACCATATTGGAGACAGGGTCTCGTGCACTTCTCTGTATACCAGGCTAGCAGGACCCAAGTTTTTGGAGATTCTTCTGTCTCAGTCTCCCATCTCTCCATAGCAACATGGGAATCATGCATTCTACCATACCTGCTTTACACAGGTCCTGAGCATCCAAACTCAAATCCTCACACTTGCACGATAAATGTTTTACTCACTGAGAAATCTTGACAGCCCAAAGCTTACTTTCTTCTTCTTTTGTACATATCCTTGCCCACACACACAAGGGTTGATTTCTGAGCTCTGGACTTGAAGGGATAGAAAATAATACAGCCTAACTCTAATGACCCCAAGAAGTCAGAAGTTTAAAATGCTATCTCGCTTTGTTAGAAACTAGGTAAAAGGTCACATTCCAGAGCCCGCCCTTTGTTTAGACCTAGCAGAAAGACCTTGAATAGGTGATCCTAGCCCCACAAAGTAACTGGAAATGGGCTAAGCCTATCTTGCTTCTGTAAACTGCTTACACCATTACCCCTATGCAAGAGGAGTTCACACAGCTATAGACATTCAAGAAATTAGGAAACTAATTGGTCCACTGAGTGATTATTTAAAATGATTGGCCTAAAAACTATGGAGTGGTACAAATCGATTGGCTCGCATATTGTGGGCTCATGCTAAGAAATGATTGGTTTGTGATTCATGGGCTTTGTCGTAAACTTATAAAAGCTGTCACGATTGGCTCGCATTTCGCGGGCTCTCCATGATAAGAAATGATTGGTTTGTGATTCTCGGGCTTTGTCATAAACTTATAAAAGCTGTCGCAATTCGGCACTCGGGGTCCACAGTCCTCTACCCCTGCGCGGTGTACGGCTATGGAACCCAGAATTCTGGAATAAAGAAATCCTCATGTTATTGCATCGAGACCATTTCTCGCAAATGATTTGGGTGTCACCCTCCGGGGCGTGGGGTGCTGGGGCACCCTCGGTTTTGGGGGGTCTTACAGACTCCCCATTCCGTTATTGTCTATTTGTCTTTATGTCAGTACCACACTATTTGGACTACTGTAGCCTTGTAATATATATTGAAATTAGAAAGTGTGAGGCTTCCAGCTTGTCTTTTTCAAGATTGTTCTGGGGGGCTGGAGAGACTCCTCAGCCCTTGCTACTCATTCCAGTTCCCACACTGGATGCCTCACAACCATTTGTAACTCCAGCTCCAGGGGTCTGGTTATGAAGTTATTACAGAAGCTATTTTAAGACTAGAGATTTTCAGTCATAGGTGGTGGTGCGTGTCTTTAATCCCAGCACTCAGAAGACAGAGGCAAGTAGAGCTCGGAGTTCAAACCCAGCCTGGTCTACAGAGTGATTATCTGGATAGTCAAGACTACACAGAGAAACCCTGTCTTGAAAACCAAACCAAACCAAACCATCCAAACCAAACCAAAAACCAAACCAATTACACAGTCAACTACTCTGTTACTGAAATAGATGTAAGTTGTTTCTTGGCCTTGTAAACCAAAAAGTTTAAAACAATGGAACGGAGGGCCAGAGAGATGGTTAAAAGCATTGGTTGCTGTTCTAGAGGACCCGAGTTTGATTTCCAGCTCTCCTGAGTTGGTTTAGTAACTCTTTGAGTCCAGGGGATTCTTCTTGTGGCCTCTGTGGGCTACAGTAAGTTACTGTGCATTTACAGGACTCTCAGCATCCTCTACTGCTGGGGTTTAGGAGGAAAAGTTGGAGTCAGTTGACTTCTATGCTCACTTGCTGGTAAACTGGGCTCATTTGTTGTAAAACATGAATGCTGCACTTTATAAAGATGATCAGATAGGAAGGAAAAAAATCGGTACTGGGAAGATAGTCGGGTTGTGATCTTCATCTGCATTTGAATCCTTATAGGAGTGCATGAAAAAGAGAAGATCCTGCAAAAGCCAAAGGCCTCAGATGGGTTTCTGGAGTCTCCATGCTCTGGAAAAAGGCAACTTTTAGCTGTAATTGAGTCACGTGGGGCCATACTCTGTGAGTCCCCTAAGGTGATTATGCTGGGAATGGAGGCTTTCAGAATGTCATTTATCAAGAAAAACATGGCTGGATACCAGTAATGAACTAATGCCCTCGAGCGCCGCCTCTTTTAAGGCAGCCTAATTGAAATGAACAAATTGTGGAATGCTCCCTGCTTGCGAAGGGGGCAGGGCTGCGGTGCAGGTGACTGATTCCCCAACTGTAGCCATTAAGATAAAGTTTCTTCTTCAACAGATAATATGTCACCAATTTAATTTACGAGCAGCCACGGCAAGTGGATCTGTCATTCTGTCACACTGAAGATCCTTTGTCTTCCATGTGACAACTTTAATAAACTTTAAAGTGGAAAGCGCAGAGGTTCTACTGTTGGATCCACACATGTGGTTACTGTGTCCAGCCAGAGACCAACACTGCCTCAGGACAGTGCTCCTTGTTCACAGAACCACAGAGGATTTGGAGGGCACCGGGTAAGGTTCAGATGGACCTGTTATTTAGAGAACACGGGAAGAACAAGTTGAAGAGAGGCCATTTCTTCCAGGGAATAATTTCTTTCTCAGTGTGTAGGTAATGAGACATGCATGTTCACAGACAGGAATGTGTACGTGTCTTCAGAGGCAGATGATCACAGAGCCAGGGGCTGCAATCTAATTAGCATCAAAGAAAAGCAAGGCAGCCATTTCAGATGGGAAAATGGCTGTGCTCTTTCACAGAGGCTAGCACCACCCCAGCTGATCTGGGGCTTGGACAGAACAACACCCAACTCCTTCTTCCTCCAAGTGCCCACAGCAGCAGGACATGCGCACATGCGTGCACATGCGTCTGTCTGTGTGTTCAGGTGGATTAGGGGTGGTGAATGTTCTCCTTTGTTTTCTGTTGCCTTGACAAACGCCATGACCAAAAGCGACCTGAGAGGAAGGAAGGGTTTATTTCATTTTGTGCTTCTAGTCACAGGCTATCACTGAAGGAAGTCGAGGCAGGAGCTCAAGGTGAGAGCCTGATCCAGCGACCTCAGAAGGACAATACTTCTTACTGGCTTGCTTCCAGGCATGTGCCTACCTGCATAGTGATGCAGTCACCCACAGTGGGCTGGGCCCTCCCACCTCAATTAGCAATCATGAAAACATCCACCACGAACGCCCACAGGCCAATCTGATGGAGACAAGTCTTCAGTTGAGGTTCCCTCTTCCTAGGTGACCGTGGTTTGTGTTCATTTGAAAATAAAAACCGGCAAGTAGAGCAAGCTCTTGTGGTGGTGTTTTTGTCCATGCCCGTATGCCAGGTGCACAGCTGAAGAGAGGCCATTTCTTCCAGAGAATAATTTCTTTACATACACCAAATGTATTTCAGCAAATCCATCGCTCGCTAAGTTTTTTTAGTTCCTCCTTTCTATCATTCTTGGGCGTCAACAAACATCTTGTTTTTACTTTTATTAATTCCAGATTTAATATGTATTCTATGTGGATGGCAGGCAGGCACAAAAGAGAAGGTGGAGATCTAGGAGACAATGTGTTCTTAGATTATTAGAAAAGTAAGATAAAAATGTTCACAAACATAATACAAATCCGGAGGGGAGAGAGAAGTAGGGAAGGGGGAGAGAAGGTAGAAGACAGAGAGAGAATACAGGTGAGAGAGAGGGAGGGGAGGGAAAAAGGAGGGGAGAGGAGGAGGGGAGGGGAGGGAAGAGGAGGGGAAGGAGAGGGGAAGGGAGGAGAGGAGAAGGGAGGGGAAGAGAGGAGAGGGGGAGGGGAAGAGAAGAGGAGAGGGGAAGGGAAGGGGGAACAAGAGAGAGAGAGAGAGAGAGAGAGAGAGAGAGAGGAAGGGGGAGAGGGAGAGAGAGGGAGAGAGAGAGAGAGAGAGAGAGAGAGAGAGAGAGCCACCATATACTTGACTTACAGAAAGCATAGATTGACTTGGAAATGGAACAAGGCTATAAACTCCCAACGCCCACCCACAGTGACATACTTTCTCTGTCTGTCGAGGCTCTCCTTCCTAAGGGCTACATAACCTCCCAAAACAGTACCACCCACTGGGGAACAAATGGTCAAAACCTGAGCCTATAGGGGACATTTCTCACTCAGACCATGGTAATGGTGAAATCCGAACAGAACACACAAAACAAAACAACAAAACAAAACCCAGACCTGGGAAATGTACCGTAAGCGAGCAACGGTTGTTGCTTAGCATTGCCAAGGGAAGGCGAGCACAGGGCGCCACGTTTGTCTTTCAGGCTCAGGACTGCAAAGCCTAAAGTGCCACAGGGAAGCTCACCAGGACAGAAAAATAGGTAGGAAATAAGTGCGCATCTCTTACTTTCTACCACAAGAATTAAGATTCTAGAGACTTACTTTATTGTTGTGTCAGAAACGCTCTTATAAACAGTGCTTCTCTTAAAACAAACAAACAAACAAACAACAGGGAGCATCCTGGGAGCAGTTCAGGATACAAAGTAAAATTGATTGGCAGACCTTTCTTTTGGAATCTCTGCTGGAACAGATATAGCCTAAGACAATCTCTTTAAAAAGTAGACTTAAAGCCAGGCGGTGGTGGCGCACGCCTTTAATCCCAGCACTTAGGAGGCAGAGGCAGGCGGATTTCTGAGTTTGAGGTCAGCCTGGTCTATAGAGTGAGTTCCAGGACAGCCAGGGCCACACAGAGAAACCCTGACCCTGTGGTCAGCCCACAGAGGAAGCTGGCACACAATTCCTTTCAGTGAGGTTTATTCAATGAGAGAGCCTAAAGCCCATCATGGGGCCTTGAGGTAGGAGAGAGAACATTAGACAAAAACCATATAATATATGGAGGTCTGAACATGACTGGGCCTTAGAGGAAAGGAGAGGCTTCCTGTTAATGCCTGGAGAGAAGCTTCATTAGGAGTGAGAACATTAGAGGGGGTGGGGGCAGAAAGCAAGTGAGATGGGATGTTGGGGGGGTGATGGGGGTGATGGGTGGAATGTCTTGGATCAACCCCTCACCCCCCACCCCAAGCAAAGTTCTGACTTTTTATAATCCTTTAAGGGTTTCAGAAATTCTCACACATTATGATTTAATTCACTATCACCATGTGTGGCGTGACAGGCAACCTGGGGGAGCCAGATACCATAAACTGACAGGTTTTGTTCAGAGCAGAGACTGCATTTTAACTCTGTCCCAGAAAGAGAGGCCCGGAAGTGTGGTCGACCCAGGCTAAGATGGCAGACTTGAGGGTGCAGGCCGGTGTTCCAACGATGACTTACAAAAATCAGGGGAAAGCCTTAAGTCGTGTTCTGCTTAACTTCAGGCCGTGGTCTTGGACCATTGTCCCATCCTGTTAAGATCTTTTCAGTTTCCTATGGCACAGCCAATACCTTAGGTCCCCTTCCAGGAAAGCAGCAGCCCCTTCCGGTGTGGCTCCAACCCTCAAACCCCTTAGTTCCGTTTAAAAACACTTCTGTATGGTTGTGGGGGTGGGGGTGGGGGGGTAGTTTGTAAGAATCACGAAGACAAGAATCTTCTCTGTCTAATTTATTACAGGGCCTAGCATGGAGTTTAGATTCAATAGGTTTGCAATAAGTGAAGATTAAAGAGGTGTGGTCATGTGGGCGTGGTGGTAAATGACTTCAATCCGAGCACTCTCGCACATACTCGGGGGAGGGGGTACAGCCCCTCGCTCCAAATGAATCACTTCATCAAAGGGGAAGGTTTGCTAGAGCATTTGGCCAGGTTTTTTCTTTCTTTCTTTCTTTCTTTCTTTCTTTCTTTCTTTCTTTCTTTCTTTCTTTCTTTCTTTCTTTCTTTCTTTCTTTCTTTCTTTTTTTCTTTTTTTCTTTCTTTCTTTCTTTCTTTCTTTCTTTTTTTTTTTTTAAAGATTTATTTATTATATGTAAGTACACTGTAGCTGTCTTCAGGCACTCCAGAAGAGGGAGGTGGTTGTGAGCCACCATGTGGTTGCTGGGATTTGTGGTTGTTGGGATTTGAACCTTTGGAAGAGCAGCAGTCAGTGCTCTTAACCACTGAGCCATCTCTCCAGCCCCCATTTGGCCAGGCTGTCCTCAGAAAACCATGTCCCCTTGGTACAGTTATGAATGCTGCATAGCCACCAATTTGCAGAGCAGTTGGTCTCAGTGCCGCTGACTTTTGTGTCTTGGGAGAGGAGTACACAAGACGTTATCACGCCACCTCACACAGACGCTGGTGGGCTCTTGCAGGTGGCACCCATGTTGCCCTTCCAGACACGTCCCTTCTCAGTAAACGCAAACTCTGCCTTTGTAAAGTACAGACATTTCATGCTAGAGTTATTCCTTCCTTTGATGGTGAACTAAAATGAAGTCCATCTTTATGTCCTATGGGAATTTGAAAGCCCCCTTCCTGCACTGAACCTCCAAGTAGCGTGTCAGCAATGCTGCTCCTCAAGCAAGCACGCAGCTCTAAACCCTGAGCACAGTCTCAAAAACAGACATCAGCAAGCAAAGTAAAAATCAATAAAACGCCTTTCCTTTCGAAACAAATGAGAAACAAAACAAAACAAAACCCTACATGGAAAACTTTTGATATAGCTTTAAAAAAATCAAAACAAGGGGTGGGTGGGTGGCTGGGTGGCTGGGTGGGTGAGACTCCTCAGCAGGTTCAGGTACAGGCCTGTCAACCCTGAAGACTTGAGATTGACCCCCGAGTCCCACTTAAGGGAGAAGAGATGTCTACAAGTTGTCCTTTGACCTCACATGCACTAGAATACTCCCACACGTAAAAGAAGTGAATAAAGGTCAAATTATTTTAATTTTAACATAAGTTTAAAAGGTCAAAATAAGGAACTTTAGTTAGAGACACATCAACTATGATATTCTTGTTTTTTGGTGTTTTCTGTATCATAATGGTTCCTGGTGCTAGAAAAGGAAGCCCTGTCACCTTCTAACCCAGTTCCTTCTGCTTAAATAATACAATTTACCCAAGAGTTTGAATAGTTTTGATGTCTCTGCAAACTGTCTCTGCCCCCCCCCAGCCCCTTTTAAATTCTCTGCCTCTAATCCTATGTGCCTATGGCCACACCCTCATGCCAAGGCGTCTTTGGGAACAGGGTGAGGTCCCTCGGGCCTTGAGAGGCTACTCTGGAAGCCAGGATAGCGGCATGCTAGACATTCCATCTGGAACTCAAGCAGCTGCACAGCAGTCCTCCGTCATCTGTCTTAACGGCATCGGCATGGAGTGTCTGAGGCATGGAGTGTCTGACGGCGCCCCTCACTTGTGGCTGAATTTAGATCCCTCCTTTCCACACAGTGCCAAGTGACTGTAAAGCCCAACAGGCCAGCTCTCCACCACCAGGCCTCCAGCACAGCGCTGGAGTGTGGGAAGAAGCCAGTACCAGAGGTTTTCCTCCAGCAGGTGTGCACTTGACTTAAATTACAGAAAGTTAAAACCAGTTCCCAACCAGCCAAAGACCAAACTCTTGAAGTGCTCTTTAGGCATTTCCCTACCTTTTCCAACATCAAATCATCCCTCGAGATTTGCCTCTGAAAGAACCTTTTTTTTTTCTCAATAAAATTGGTTTCCCCAAAAGTCACGAAACCGTTCTAGTCCCTTTGGTGCCTGGGCAGGATGATGGTCTGTAAAGGACAGGGGTGTGGTTCCTTCGACCCAGGGAGCTGCCTGCCTTACCAGGAGTAAGCTGCCAACCCAGCCAAGGAAGCTCCCCTAAGCAAGGACCTGGCGTCCAGGATGTGCTGACCTTTCTTATGCCTTTTAGCCAGTTGAAGGCAGAATTCGTGTCAAATGAGTCTTCCATGAACCAGACCTCAGTTAGGGTCCTGTGGTATGGCTAAGGTCTGAAAAGAATCTTGTTAAGGTTCTGTCTAAGCAGCAGGGCAGTGGTGGCACACGCCTTTAATCCTAGCACTTGGGAGGCAAGAGGCAGGCAGATTTCTGAGTTCGAGGCCAGCCTGGTCTACAGAAGTGAGTTCCTGGACATCCAGGGCTACACAGAGAAACCCTGTCTCGAAAAAAACAAAAAGCAAAATAAATAAATAAAATAAAATAAAAAAAGGTTCTGTCTAAGCTCCACCCCACAATTACCTGGCAACAGCCAGGTATGCCCCTTCTCACAGTTACCTGGCAACAGCCAGGTAGGCCTGGCCCACTATAAAGAGGGCTGCTCAGCCCCTCCTCTCTTGCCTCTTGTTCTCTCTTTCTCTTACTCCTCTCTTGGCCCTCTTGGGCTCTCCTCCCCTCCCCCCTCTCTCCACATGGTCATGGCCGGTCTCCAGTCCTCCACTTCTCTCTCTCTATCTCCCTTTCTCTGCCTCTACTACACCATTAACTCCCGTCCTCTGCCCTAAATAAACTCTATTCTATATTATGTCTGTGTGTGTGGTCCCTCAGGGGGAAGGGCTGCCCCCACAGCGCCGTATACCATGTTCTCTAAACCGCTTTCTCTTTTTATGATCACAGCATTGGTGCCGAAACCATAACAAATCTACCTTCACATCTGGAGAACTCCACACCCGGTCCCTACCTATGTTCCGCAAGGTCCCGCCTAATGGGTGCATGCCTCTGGTGGCCTTCTGGAGATGTCTAAAGACCAACCTTACTGAAGTCCCTCTTTGCCCTCGGTGCTCTCTTTCTGCCCATCATAGTCCCATGCTATTATACTAACTATTCTTGCCCCATTAACCTTATGGTATTCGGAACAGATCTTAATGTACAAACCATTTTCCAAAAAAAAAAAAAAAAAAAAAAATCTACTAAGCAAATGAATATTGCCAACATCTGGGGGAGGGGGTGGGGAATGAGGTTGAGAGTTTTGCATCCAAGGGAAATGACATTATCCCAAAGATCCTAAGGAACTCAGGTGAAGGGTTAAGTGAGAGCACTTCAGAGATGTTGAGCTTTTTTATTTTTTATTTATTTATTTATTTTTGTCACTTTGAGATGGCATCTGGCTACAGCTGCAGGGTTGATGGGCAAGAGAAACCTTGTGAAGGGCAGGACCAGGGCTGCAAGAAATAGTGGGGTTGCCTTCTTGGCAGGCTCTGTCATCAGTTTAAAAGCCTCAGTGCTTGCCAGTGTCCCCAGTCTGACATCCCACCACAGAGGGCCAATTCTGCATCTGCACGTCAGGCGGTTCTTGGCTTTGTAAGGTAATCATTCACGCCTAGAGTCAAGCTTGGAAACAGAACCAGCATCAAGACAATGTATGGACTGTAGGCTGAGTGTGGATAAGGCAAGAGTCTCCTCCCAAGCTCACTGAGCAGTGGGCCAAAGCAAGTGAACATTTCACAGGCTTGTCAAAGTCCCGGGTGGGGGTGGAGTGGGGGTGGGGGGTGGGGGATGGGTTGTATGCCTCTGTATACGCTGCCATGACTACCAGTCTGTAATATGTTAGTGATATTCTGCCACACATAGGATGACCAGCTATTCTACTGTCCAGGGGAACTCCCAGGTAAGATGGACCAGCTGGTCCCGAGTGTGTGTGTGTGTGTGTATGTGTGTGTGGGGGAGGGTCTAGGTTTGGCAGGTTTGGGACTATGAAGCTGACTGAGATTATCAGCACAGCATGAGGTCATGACAGCTTACAACAAAGGCAGATTTGGACATATGAGGAAGTCAAAAGAGAATGAGGGCATGTGACTTTTTGTGATGTCATCACTTTTTGTGATGTCATCACCTTTACTGCTTCCTAGTTTACTTTTTTTAATTTTATGTTTCTAGGTCTGTTGATCTATTATTCATGGGTGTCACTCATACCTGATATCTGAAAGTGTTCTAAGAATATCACCACATCAGGAACCGTACATTTCTAACTGCGGTGGGTATTATACACAGAAGGGCCCAAGCACATAACCTCTGTTGCTGGTGTATGCTAAGAGGTGGAGACCCTCTCAAGTGAGGAACACTGATTTCCACCATTATAAGCTAAGTCTGGGGATTTATCAAGTATACCACTCTATAAAATGACCCACTCAGAACTTTCCTTCAGAGTTCACGGCCCTTCCTGCACCAGCCATGCCCTTGCGTGCACTGACCAACCCTAAGCCTACATAAGAGTGACTTGGGAGGGAAGCCTGCAGCATTTTGATTCTCTAGCATGAATCTTCTTTCTTTTTTCTTTTCCAAAGTCCATGTCCACCAAAACAGACAGACAGACAGACAGACACATGCACGCACACACATGCACGCTGGCAGCGGTGGATTGAGAGGGATTGGACTGAACCAGAACAGTATTCCAGGATGGCTATATAAGTGCTACATACAAAAGACCTCCCTCCATCCTAATTTTCAGCCACTAGCAAATAAAATAAATGTCCTCCGGGCCCCTTCCCCCTGACCTGAGGAAGTCCTCAATGGGCATCCTACACACATGTGCCCAGATTGACACTCAAAATGATAATCTGATTATCCAAGGCTTCTCATCACCAACAAGGTTTAATTTTTATGCCAAGTACAAAGGAAAGGAAACTGACGCAAGTTCTTCTGTCATCATCTCGGTGTTAACTTTTTGCTTGCATTAGTTCAGCCCACTGATGCATTGAAGAGGCTGAGGAGTCATGCTTAAGGTGATTTTTTTAAAACTTTCGAGGGAGTCTCAAAGTTTTGAACATGCCTCAGGTGTGTCAGTGGGTTCGGAGATTGGTATATTCTTGGCCCAGGGAGTGGCATGTTGAAGTAGAAGGTGTGGCCCTGTTGGAGTAGGTGTGTCACTGTGGGTGTGGGCTTTAAGAGCCTCATCCTAGCTGCCTAAAAGTCAGTATTCTGCTAGCTGCCTTCAGATGAAGATGTAGAACTCTCAGCTCCTCCTGTACCATGCCTGCTAAGATGCTTCCATGTTCCTGAATTGATGTCAGACTGAACCTCTGAATCTGTAAGCCAGCCCCAACTAAATGTTGTCCTTTACAAGACTTGCCTTGGTCATGGTGTCTGCTCACAGCAGACAACCCTAACTAAGACAGTAGATCTGAGTGGTGACCCTAAATAATGCTGTGCAGATATCTACAGAAGTGCCACTTCCAATGTTCGCCTCACTCAAAAGTGCACAATTTGGGTCCTGCTTTCTCAGGATGGCTCCCGTTGCCCAGGCGGCTCCGAGAGTTCTCCTCTAGCTGTCCACTTAGTACTGTTGGTGTTGTGTTAGCCTCGGTTCCTCTCCTCTTTCACATCTTTGCTGAGCACCTGGGCACTGAACCTGTCACTTCCCAGGTTCCTTTACACATCTGCAGCATTTGATCATTTAACGATTACCAAGCTTATTTTTCCCAAATCCACAAGCAGAGCATGCTCTTTCCTTTCGTGGTAATCACGGGAGTTCGTAGCCATACTATAACTTAGGATTTTTAAATTGCCATTTGCATTTATGAGATTTTTCCAAATGATCGCAAACCCCTCCCTAGTCAAGTGAGATGAGCTCATTAGTGAATGTCACTAATAATGACCCCTGCCACACATCCTGCTTGTGTGGGGACCAAGGAAGATGGCACAGCATAAACTGGTCATAGATTAGATTTTATATTGAAAATCACAAAAGTCTCTATATTTAAATCACAGTGTTTACAGTAAAAATAAAGTACAATTCAATCCTGATGTGGATTCCAAATACATTTTGAAGAAAAACATGGTAGTCCTTAAAGGCTGACTATATGTATAAACTTAAGAAAACACGAATCTGTTAACAAGAAGATGGGAAAAATAAAACTCTAAATAGAAACAAGTTTCTAGAAAGAACATAAATATATTCAGTTAGTAAACTGATTGGAAGAAACAATGACTGAGTAACTGGAGATCTCACATGAAGAGAATAGGAAATCTGGAACTGAAAGACATTTATGGGGTTTGACCTACGGAGATAGATTTGAGAATCATCCACTTAAAATTAGAAAGTAGAAGTCATGGGCTCAGGCGTGGGAAACACCAGGCTAAGGGGTGGGGGTGGGGGAAGCAGACAGCCCTCAGTAAAACAACCAAAGGGTGCATAGAAATAAGTATCAGTGAGGTCAGAGCAACGGGGACAAACAGGCGGAGGTCTGTGACGTCACATGGCTTCTGCTCATTCAATATAGCCTGTGATGGGTGCCAAGCACTACACAGAGAGATGTAGCAGTGTGCACATCCATAACTCTAACTCCATTCATCCAGCCATCTAACCATCCATCATATCCGCCTTCCCATCCATCCCTCAGTCTACGGGAGGACAGAGAGAAGTGACAGATTTCATAGTAACTGCCTTGGAATTCAAAATCCATTTGCGATGAATGAACCTAAGCAAGCCCCAGGTGGGTGTGAAACTAACATAGATCACCATTAAAAGTGATCTGTCGTCACTTTACAGGAATATAATTTATGATTCTTGAGAAAGATTTTACTCTTTCTGCATAAGAATTGTGATTATTATGTCATTATGAGAGCCGTGGATTATGAAGGAGAAGATCGGTTCCTATGAGCAGATTTCCCAGTCTCTTCAATTCCATGAGAGAGGGCAACAGAAAGTACTGGCACCAAATTGCAGGTTGAACATCTCGGGGAATTCGCATTTAACAAGAAAGATCATTGCTGTAAATAGAGTTTCCAATTTGTAACAGCTAAGACTCATAAATGAAGATTGTTATGGCCCATAGCAACTGACAGGTTACAGGCGTGTGTCGGCAAGAGCCCGTTGGCTATTACATGATAATTAAAACTCAGCCTTGTCTTCCAGCTGCTTCAGTTAAACATGTCCATACAAATGTGATAAGGCTCTGATCCGAAGTGGACACATTCCCCCTTTTATCAGGTTCTCAAGGGAAGCAAATTTCCTTCCAGTGAAAAACTCCCTCGAGGTGTCTTCCTCAAGCCTTGGTGCCAACGGTCTGGGGAGGGGAGGTCAAGTCTTGCATAGTTAAACGAGCAGGGGAGCACTGCATGTCGCTGGACTAAATGCTCCCATCATTGTTTCCCTACAATGCCAGACATGCCAGGAAGCAGCTGCTCTGGCTTTCCAATGAAGAACAACAGAGAATGAACTTTAACTGGGTTTCGATCAAGCTTAGAAATGATCTAATGACTGTAAAGACCGACCGAATAGGAACACATTATTCTAAGGAATCAATCCATTACCGCTGTAGTGATTAGCGAGTGCACAGTATATGAGAGAAGAGGCCATGAAGGTGGCCAAGGAAGGCCTTTTCAGGGTGCATCAATCGGGAGGTCATCCCAGACAGAATAATTCACAGAAAAGAGGATGACCTCTGTAAAAAACGAGAACTCGCACCCACCTTTTCCTTTGTAAACATCACGCCTGCATTGGTGTTGTCTGCCCTGAGAGGCGGCATTTCTTTTGTTGGCATTGCTATTTTCCTACACTTCTACATAGTGGTTGTACAAAAAAAAATATTGAGTATTTTCTATAAAGTTCCAAGTGTCAAGGGCCAAGGGCCCCTGTTTATGATGGATCAGGCTTACTATTATTCAAAAGGGATGCCAGGCTTAAGTCCTGAAATTTGGATCTGCGATGTCACCCCTGGGGCTATAGGTCTGGAAGGCGTGGTCCTTAGCTTGCTGTTACTGGGAGATGATGAAACCTTTAAGGAGTGGGGTGGGAGTGGGGCAATGGGTACATGGTGGCTATGAGGGGAAAGGGGAATTTCATTAATTATATAATGTAAAATTATATGTAAAGAAGTAGGAGCAACTCAGAGTTCTTTTGGTTACTGAAGGTGTGCCCTCCAAGGTTTTCCTCTGTGTGTGTTTCTGTCAGGATATATTGCTCACTACCCAAGAGCCCAGCAGATGTTTTCAACAACTGGTCCTCAGCCAGTGTCCTCAAGGATGGAATCACACTGCCCTCCATACAATGGAAACGATTATTTAAATAAATGAATAAATTTGTAAGGATTCAACGCATCTCGTAATAGCACCTTGTTTACTAACTCACAGCGGAACATGAAGGAAGGGTACTGTGGTTGTCTGAACGAGAAACAACCCGGGTGGTCCAGGCATTTGAACACTTGGTCCCAGGTCACAGTGCTGTTGGGGGAAATTATGGAATCTTTAAGAGGCGCAGAACTGTCAAAGAAAGCACAGCACAGCACTAGGGTAGGCTTTGAGGATTTATAGCCTTACCCACAAACACAGTCCCCTGCCACACACACACTTTCCAATTCTAGTCAGCCTGCTGCGATGCGTCCGCACCATCATGGATGCGTCCGCACCTTTGGAACTGTAAGCCAAAAGAAACTCTTCCTCTGTAAGTGATTCTGGTTGTGGGGCTTTTATTACCGCAACAGAAAAGTAGCTGATGCGGGTGTCCACCTCGTGGGCTTGCTGCAGCTTACAGTCTGTGACCATCCCCAGTGCTACTTGGACAGTTACAGGAAGTCTCTGGAGTTGTACTTTACTGCCTTCCATATTTGGGGGGGGGGGGGCACTGTAAAATGTGAGGGCCTGAGGAATGCAAACCTCTGCTTTCGTTTGTTAACGTGAACAAAGGTTGAGCTGTGACTTCCAAGCAAAGCAGATACCTGCCTGAGTCCCAGCCTGGACACTGTCCAAGGTTCAGCATTTGTAAAGTCCTGAGAATCAGCAAATGCTCAGTTGATTTAATCAGACTCTTCCATGTGCACAGTTCATACAACAACTCATGTGTGAGCTGGGGCATCAAAACAAAACAAAAACCAACAACAAAACCCCCACGTATTTGGGTCAGAGGGGTGGCTTGCTGGGTATACCGGATAATGGCGCTTGCTGCAAATCTTGACAAACTTGAGTTCGATCCCCAGAACCCATATAATGGAAGGAGAGAACCAACAACCTCAAGGTCCCCTACCCTGCACATGTATGTTGCAGCATGTGTGCCCGCACACAAGCATCACATACATGTGACTATTTAAATGTACGATGATAAAACAAAAGAACCGAGAAACATTTGTGAATGAATCTGTAAGTTCAGTTTTGAAACTTGTGCTAATGGATTTCTCCCACTTGCAAGTGAAGTCCTCACTGACTTTGTCAAAGGATGCTCTCAAGTAACGATGCTGATGAGTATCTGCTGTGCCTGCAAGCTGCAGTAGGGCAACCAGTAGAAGCTATTTGTTCAAGGGCAAAAAAAAAAGGGGGGGCGGGGGGGGGGGGGGTGGATTCCCTTGAATGGTTCTTTCATGCAAGCAGGCTACACAGGGCAGGGGCCGAGCCTGCTCTCTGGGGAGAATGGCAGTCGGTTTGGTTTAACAGCCTGGGTGCTTGGACACTTCTGGTAGCTTGCATTGTAGAAACCACAAACCCACTTCACGCTTCACAGTGCACAGGGCAACCCTGTACAACAAGGTCCCTTAACACAAATGTCAACAGTGACCAGAGAGGGAAACCCATCTGGATGCAAAGATGCCCCAGGCACACGAGAGACGGCAGAGGTAAGCAGGCTCTCGGGGTAGGCAAACGCCGCGGCACGTACTAATGTCTGGTAGAGACACATATTTCTTAAATTCAGATCAGAGGCCCCAGGTGGGTACACTCATCTCACAGCTCGTGTTTGTTCTCTCCGCCTCAACTGGATAACATCGTTGGATTTTCCGAGGCTACCATTTACAGGCTGACCCTTAGCCCGGAATAACCCAAAGAAGAAGACGTTCAGCTGGAACAGTGGAGTTATGTTTTATCCTGGGTCACAGCTCATAATATTCAATTCAGCTAGAAGGGAAAGACACAAAACATTTGAGATGACTGGCAGGCAAAAACTCTAAATATGCTCCAGCACAAAAGGGGATTAAAATGTCACAGGATTTTTTTTTTTCTCCTTGAAAATGGAATGGCTTATGAATGCTCCATTCTTTCTAGAACAGTTAAAACACTATGTGCAGCCTGCCCGGGTTCACAAGGCAGGGCAGGCTTCTCTTCTGTTCTATTGCTCAACCCTAGAAGGCTTTCCCTGGTGAGCTTGTGCCCAACGGGTGAGGGGAAGACGGGAGGGAAGGTATTCCACTGACATGATGAATCTGCAGCCGTGCGTCCTTCCTTTTGGAACAGGAGAGAGCCCCCCTCCCCCACACCCCCGAGACTGCGACACGAAGGCTGAGCAGGAGTGCCTGACTCTGGCGAGAATTCAGAATGATGGACAGGGACAGGGGGTGACTCGGATAGGGACAGGGGTGACTCTGGCGAGAATTCAGAATGATGGACAGGGGGTGACTCGGATAGGGACAGGGGTGACGCGCAGTCTTCTCTGCCTGGTGGCACGAATCAAGGTGGTCCGAGTGGGTGTGTCTGCTTTGGGCCTGCCTTGTCAGCTTCCCTGTAGCACTCTGTCCCTCTGGTTTTTAGTAGGTACCGGGGCCTCACTCTGAGCTGTGCTGCAGGCTAGGGTTTTTCACCTATTAGACCTGATCAACCAGGCAACTCAGGGGACAACGAGTGTGCATTATCTTTCTTGACAATCTGCAAATGACCTGAACTTTCTAGATGAGAAAACAATTACCTCCAAAATTAACAAGTAATTGTTGGTTTGCTTGTCACTATAGGATAAGAGCTTCCTGCACTGGCATACCAGACCCCCCTGAACTAACTAACACATTCATATTCTCTCTTTCTCTCTCTATCTCTCTCTCCTGCTCTGCTCTGCTCTCCCCTGGTCTTCTGGGTGCATTATAAGTTTATAAGTTCTATCTGAAAGGTCAGAGTCCAGTTCCTACCTAGCCTTTAGCAGTCTTTACTTCAGCACACGAGCACTGCACCTGTCTCCCAAAGAGCAAAGAAAGCCGCCCGGCAGGTGCACAGCCCAGGGGCCAGGGTTCTTTTGAGACAACAACGCACTACCCAGGTTCAAGGGAGGAAGGCCATTTCCCTCTCCAACCTCTCACTCTAGGAGCAGACAGCACGGCTAAGGAAAGTTCCACAAGGAAATCAAGTCATGTGACCGAGGTCCTCCAAATGGGAGGTGTCTAAAATGTGGTTCCGCTGTTTGCTCGTGAAATCCTGAGGAAGTCACTCAGCCTCCTGCAGCCCGGATGCCCAGCTTTTACTAGGATTATAATATTCCCGGAAAGCAGGGTTTCTTCACAGTGGTGCTGGTTCCGATAATTTTTCCTGTGGGGTGGGGTCAGGAGTGCGTGTGATACATAATCTGGCCCACGATAGTCCTCCACCCACTGGGTGCCAGTAGCATCCATTCCCCACAGTTTCAATATTTAAAAATACCCATGAATACTGCCACTTATCTCCTCAAAGGGGAAATTATCCCCGCTTGAGAATACAAAAGAACCCTGTATACTTTAAAGCGTTAACAAAAAATTGCCCGCCCAGAAACTTCACTTTTCCTTGGAAACATTCAGAGGACAGCAAAGACAATAGCCAACCGTGGGTGAAATGAGAAAGGAGCCGTGGGTAGATAAGAGGATTTGGGCCAAAAATATGAACGACTAAGTCCTCCATTGGAAAGGTTTTTCCAGCCACACTCGAGCCTTGCAGGTTTTAGACTCTGCTTGGATTGGGGGGAGGGTCCAGGTCACGTTCTTCTCCTATTCTGCACCATGGCTCGTGGGTGCGTAACGAGAAAGTGTCTAACAGTGCGCTGGAGGTCATCTACAAGTGCTCAGAGAACCACGAGGAGTTAGTGCCATGTAGCCGGGGAACATGGAATGCTGCCCGGGCGGTTTCCTCACATCTGGGGCCAAAGTCACATTGTGTGACTAGCAGGCAGTCAGATGAGTCAGCCAGGCACCAGTCGCATGTCAGCAAGAATGACAGGATCCAGAGAGATGGAATGTGTCAAACACACCTTGCAGCTGTTATGAACCATGGTGCTGGACTTGTCTCCAAGCTTTGGGGGAATTTCAAGACTACTGGAGGATGCCCGAAACCATGCGCAGTACAGAACTCTAGACATTACTGAATCTGCCTTTAAAATAAATTAGTCACACTAACATATAACAGCTAACAGTACAAATGGAATTGGTATACAATCATACCCTATAATAAAACCCGTGTATCTCTCAGAATGTTCCTTTGACTATTTTACCTAATGCAAGCACTTCCTGGAGTTTTGGCACATTCAAGTCACCAGCTTTTAGCCTTACTTTTCTTGTATTACTGGGCCATGGGCAGGAGGGTCCTGTCAGCGTTCTAAGGGCACTGGCTGCTCTGCCAGAGGACCTGGGTTTCGTTCCCAGCATCCACGGGGCACTTTACAACCATCGGCAAGTCCAGTTCCGGTGGATCTGATTCCCTCTTGTGCCTCCCAAGGACACTACACACACATAGTGCACAGGCAAATGGTTGAACATTAAATAAAATGTATCTTTTTAAAATAAGTATTTTTAAAAGATAAATTAAAAATACATCTCTTTTAAAAAAGGAGAGAAAATGCTGAGAACAGTGATCACACTGAGACATCCACTCAGTGATTTAATGGGTGGGGCCATGGAGACACTGCACCGAGTCCCAAAGAGGACAGAGCAGGACAGCACAGGATTGATAATTAATTAACTTACCTTATGTCCCAATCGCATCTTCCCCTCCCCTCTTCTCCTCCCAGACTGTGCTCACCTTCCCTTCCCCATCCCCCAGTCCTCCCTTTCCTCTCAGAAAAGGGGAGCTGACCAAGGTTATCCACCCCCCCCCCTTGGCACGTCAAGATGCAGTAAGACTAGGCCCGTCTTCTCCTCGTGAGGCTAGACAAGGCTGTGGAGTTGAGAGAAATGGATCTGAGGACAGGCAGCAGAGTCACAGACAGCCCCCAGCTCCCGAGGTCAGGAGTCCCACAGGAAGACCCAGATGCACAACTGTTACATGTGCAGCACACGACTTTAACATGCTTCTCTATTTGAAATGTTTGAACTATTAGATTCTGGAACTTTCTGCTTAATACTTTTGGATCACAGTTGACTGAGAACAGCTGGAATCGCAAATATAGAGCTATGAACGAGGAGAATCTACCATCTACTCACAGTTTCCTGGGCCTCTCAGTATGGGGTGTGTGTGTGTGTGTGTGTGTGTTTGGGGGTAGAGATTACAGTGTCACCTTCCTTTACCTAGGGGCGAATGTCGTTTACACTCACGTTGACAAGTAGGATTCAATAAAAATGACTTATGGCACTCGCGGGGCCAGGCCAGGCATTTCCCAGTGGTTCACTCCGGAAAGGAACTCCCAGCAGGGGGAGAGTGGATGAAGCAGTCAGTCAGGGCACTGCCATCTTCCAGGCAGCAAGCAGCTCCTACTGTGGTGCAGACTGACGGGTGCTTTCATTGCCTCTGTTGGGAGGGAGGCAGAGAGGGCGGGAGGCTTTGGGAGATCCCAGGGCCTTCTTTTCATCCCCACTGTCAGGAAACAGACCTTATGGAGAAAAGACCCCCGAGGAGCCAACCCTTCCAATTCTGATTCACTGGATCCGTGAGCTTAATACCATGGTTGTTTAATACATTAAGTTCAGAGTAGTTTCCTGCATAGCTGGACATCCGATGGTTGCTCCTGAAATATGTTCCCATGGAACCTGCCTGATCTGGAATCAGCTCACCACTGCGCCTGCTCATACAGTCCACCTGGGGTATCTAGAGGTCTTTCTTCACACACAGGTGCAGAGGGTGTGGTTGCTTTGGTGTTTCACAAGTACTAAGCAACTGGACAGCAGGAAAGAGTGGATTGCATTTGCCTTTCAGCACAGAAAAGAATGCTAAGTGAGAGAAACACTCCCTGGATTAAGGTGTGGGCCCTCAGCCGAATGGGCCAGGAGCACCCTGCTCTACAGTACCGCCCACAATGGCTGTAGCTCTTCCTACTGAGAGAATGAGTGTGTCTGTGACCTGCCTAAGGAGAGAGCTCTGATTCAGCAGCGCCCCTGCCCTTCCTTCCCCAGCTCCTGCCACAAACCTGTCTTAAAAGAAAGATTAAAGACAGCCTGGGCTTGAGGGAAGTGGTGACAAACTGCTTTGAAAACAAGAGTAAAGAGTCTGGAGTGTGTTGAGAAATATGGTAACGTGTGCGATGGAGAGGCGGAAGTGCATCATGGGTAATTCAGCGTTTTCTGTGTGTTAACTGAGTCTTTCACATTCTCTAATGTGCCTTCCTCTCCCCCAAAGCACACAAATTCTGCCCCCACAAGGCTCTTCAGTCATCTCATTTAATTTGGATTTAACCTGCAGCTAGATTCAAAATACAGATCAAAATGCAGTCAGAGCAGTAAAACGTCATATTAACAGCTCTTATAAAAATCCTGTGTGAGTACTTTTTTTATTCTGTATCAGCAGGGCAGCTTGCTGGAGGCGAATATGTGTAATTTCATACTTCATAAAATATTTAAACATCTTGAAATGACTTCTGAAAGGTTCACGTTTGAAATTCTTTCTTCATAAGATGCTGACTAACTCTTTGCAAATTGGTGAATGAGAGCGGGCGCCTATGGGGACATTTGCTCACTGATGTATTTACAAATTGATTTTATAGTTCCCAGGTATTTCAAATAAGTTGGGTCAATTTAACCAACTTATTTGGTTTAACCCAATTTAAACAACCAATGGGTGTTTTAGTTTAGTCACATATACACCCTTAGATTTATGTAAGTTTAGTTCTTGCACGGGAGTTGTTTGTCTGCATGTATGTGTGCATCTCATGTGCACGAAGTACCCATAGAGGCCAGAGGAGGACATCAGATTCCCTGGAGCTGAAGTTGTAAGCCATCATGTGGATGATGGGAATTGAACCCAGGCCCTCTGGAAGAGCAACTGCTCTTAACTGCTGGACTCAACTCGCCGGCCCCTATTTATTGCTTCTTTATGGGCACAATTAAGATTCATGTTGGGTAGCAAATCAACAGAACAATGATGACAGTGGCCATACATAATGGAGGAACACATGCTTTGGTCAGACAAACCAGGTCAACTCTTGGCTTTGCTGGTTGTTTGAGCTTAACTTGACACATTACTTGAACTTCCTCTCCGGGGTCTCAGTTTCTTCATTTCCAATGAGACCATCCATAGAACACAATATGAACTGGATTAAATGAGATAGTTATTTACCATGTTTGGTGGTTTGAATATGCTTGGCCCATGGGATACTATTAGGAGGTGTGGCCTTGTTGGAGGAAGAGCATCACTGTGTAGGTAGGCTTTGCAGGCACCTAGAGCTCAAGCTTCACCCAGTGCGGAAGAGATAGCCTCTCTCTGGTTGGAAGAGACAGTCTCTCTCTGGTTGGAAGAGATAGTCTCTCTCTCTGGATGCCTTCAGATTAAGATGTAGAACTCTCAGTTCCTTCTCCAGCACCACATCTGCCTGGACACTGGCATGCTTCCCACCATGATGATAATGGACTGATCTTCTGAAACTGTAAGCCAGCCCTAATTAAATGTTGTCCCTGATAAGAGCTGTCTTGGTCATGGTGTCTCTTCATAGCAATGGAAACCCTAACTAAGAGGCCATGCTTAGACAGGACCTTATCAGATACATGCCCAGTTCATTAACTTGGCCATGTCATCTCTGTGTTAAAGTCTTCCTTCTTGTGTATTCAAACATTTCTAGTTGCTCCCCCTTATGGACTCATGGTAGTTGTCCCAGCCTCATATGTACTGAGTTCAGCCTACAGTCCAAAGTCTACTCAAGCCATACATTCTGGCTTATTCTGCTGTCCCACTCGGGATACTACTCCCTGTGATCTTTGACCAGTGGCAGCAGAGCCATTTCCTGTAACTCAGCCCAGTGACCTTTCCTCTTTACCTCTCCACCTTGGTGACTGTGGACATTTCTACCTTAACAATGTCTGTTCTGTTATCCCATTAGTCACCAAGAACCATACCCTCCCATGAATTGTCTATACCCAGGTCAGCTTACATGTCTTATCTCACTTGGGGGCAATCTCCTTGAGAGCAGTAATCCTGTTTATCCGGCTATTGCATCACACACGGCACCAGTCAGCATCTTATACACAGTTAACTCGGGTCAAGTGTTTTCTAAGATACTTAGTGTTGAGTAGGAATAGGCTTCCCTGGCCCAAGTGTGAAATGCTTGTTCTCAGGTGGAGAGGCTATTTTAAGATGTTCTAGGAACATAAAGGGTAGAGCCTATCTGGAAGAAATAGGTCACTGAGTGAAGGTCCCCAGGGGCATGTTATCCCTGGGCCATTCCTGTCCTTTCCTGCTTCCTGTCTGTTATGAGCTGAACAGCTTTCCTTGGCCACAAGCTCCAGACACCATGACATTCATTGAAGTTAGGTCCTTTGCTGTGTATTATAATGCTAACTCTCTCCATGATGGCCCGTCTCTAACACTGGGAACGCGGATGAAACCATTTTCAGGTTCATCCACTAAAGTGTGGTGTGGAGGACGTGTTGTTACACACCAAGGCACTTGGCTCAATGTAGGCAATTTATAATCCTTTTTAAGTGACTGACTGACTGTGTACCCTATACAAAAATGAAAAGACAATAACCATCCCTCGTTTCTTGGTAGGCCAGTAGAGTGGATTACAACATAGATAGTCAGTGTTTTGAGTTTAGCAGAACTTGGTAAATACACAAGACTTGAAAGGTCACCTTTGAAAAGAAGGCAAGGGGGATTCTAGGCTTTGAAGATATGTTGTCAATACTAGCCAAGCACTCTCTTGTCTTTTAGCTGTAAACTTAAAAGTGGGCCGAGGTGGGTGGGGTATGTTTCCCCTGGGCTGAGCCTACCAAGCAGAACTAGAGTTCTAAACCCACCAGATAAGTATTTCAAGGGGCCAGTGCTTTATTGGGGCAAGTTAGGTTGGATCTATGAACCATTATCTAATGTTAAGTATTCCTCTGTTGTATTCATGCCACAGTTGAAGTTCAGCTCTGTACTTATGTGGTTTAGCCTTGTTAAAGTACAAAAATATTGCCTATTTTAACTGCAGTTTGACAGCTATATACTTTCATAAATTTGAATCCATTTTACTAGGAAACTCCTTGCTTAAAACTGTAATTTCTAAGTTATTCTTCTATTTGTCTTTCCTTCCTCTGAGGGTATTTCTCATGGATTAACTTGAGGTCTCCCATGAATGTGGCCTGCAGTTCCACTATGTTGTAGTGACAAACAGCCTGGCTTTCAAACTATCCTGTGAGTAGCTAATCCACAGCAGAATGGGCCTCGTAGCTTATTGTTAGTGTCAAGCTTGCTTTTGACATTGAACATCCATCTATGTGTGCCGGCTCTGCACCAAGCACTTGGCATACATGGGAATACTTCATTCTTACCATTGCATGGAGTGGCCACCATTAGTATTCTGTGTAGTTTAGGAGACAAGTTTGCAGGGATCCTGGGATGTACTTAAGATTACTTTAGGAAGCACTGAGACTTGGACTTGAACCCCATCTGGAAAATAACAAGGCTGGTAGTCTTAACTAATGCATAATGCATATTACCTACAAACTAAAAATTTCAGAAAAGACTCAGCCTCTCAATACTGCATGTTAAATCAAGGTTCTGAAGTCTTCATAGCACACAAGTCAAAGTGCAAACATCAATCACGAACATGCTAATGTACTTAAATGGCTACGCACCAGGCAGATCCAGCTATGAAGGAAAAAAGTGTTCCGTTGAGACAAAGGCTGTTGGGAAACCCAGAGAGAAAGATCTTGTATTCATGTGGATGTGGGCATGGAAAGAGTCTATCCTCAGACTCTAGCAGGGATGAAGTCGGTGAAGTCCCACGGTCCAGGTGAAGGAAGCAGTTTTGGCAAGCCACGTGCTAATTAGGTATTCCTCCACCAAACGGCCCCCTTTCGCCTTCATTCACGTTCTCCCTCTAGTTCCCGCCAGCCACTGAATTCAGGCTACACAGCCTTTCCAAACCATAGCCAGATGCACTGAGCACTTTCCAAAGACTTCATTTGAATCTTGCTAAGTAGTGACTCCTGAAATCCGGCCAGGATAGGCACCCACATAGTTTAGATGAACAAAATAAAACGGATATTGAAGCAGAGCACATAATGAGATGCGTCTCCACCCTGCATGTTTGCTGTCTTCTACTCTCATAAGACTCGAACTAGGAGGTGAGTACAAAGCGTCAATCCAACTGCGCAGTGTCACCCCAGCCTCCTTCTGCCCCTCAAAGTCCTACAAGCAGCTCCGATCTGAGAACATGCCTGAAGGACCCCAGCTTGCACGGCCATGGATGGTTATTACTCTGCAAAAAAAAAATCTTCCCTGTGGACAGTAAGCCGGCCTTCCATAAACTCAAATCCCTGTCATGCAAGGTCCCTCACACTGTGACACAATATCTGCCGCTTTAAAAGGTGTCACTTTGCTAATGGTTACAGGAAATTGTTCATGAAGGATGAAACAATGCTTAGTCAAGTACCAAATGATGTCCATAACCCTTCGGAGCTCATGAGAAATGAGAAAAGGGGAGAAATTAGAATTCGCAATGACCTCGGTGAGTGAAGCAGTTACTCATCATACATCAAGCCTCTAAGACAATTTTAAAGGAAGCTGAGAATTTAGGAGAATGACTAGGGAACCAATTTAAAACCAACCAGTGCTGGAGTGGCACATTCTTCCCAGGTCCTTGGGGATTGCTGTGAATCACTGGTTTTGGAAGAGGAGCAAGATTGTGCAAAGAATGATGCTGTGCTCTCCAGGGCTCCCACAGTTGGGTTCGTTCAACCCTACGCCAGAGGCCCTGTCCGAGAGCCAATCAAGCGCTGGAGTGTCACACATTCATGTCAGTTATTTTTTTTCTCATTCATTTTCCCTCTCAGTGAGACTGCTGATGGGCAGGAGCTGATCTTCCCATTTAATTAACATCCATCCCCATCCCCACATACACACACACACACACACACACACACACACACACACACACACACACACGGGGACACTGGCAGGTGGTGAAGTGAAAGCATTTGGGACTCCTCCCTCGGACAGCGGAGGAGTCCTGGAAGCCAGGTTTCCTGCACAAACATCATGACCAAGAAGCAAGTTGGGGAGGAAAGGGTTTATTCAGCTTACACTTCCACACTGTTGTTCATCACCAAAGGAAGTCAGGACTGGAACTCAAGCAGGTCAGGAAGCAGGAGCTGATGCAGAGGCCATGGAGGGATGTTCCTTACTGGCTTGCTTCCCCTGGCTTGCTCAGCCTGCTCTCTTATAGAACCCAAGAGCACCAGCCCAGAGATGGCACCACCCACAAGGGGCCCTCCCCACTTGATCACTAATTGAGAAAATGCCCCACAGCTGGATCTCATGGAGGCACTTCCCCAACTGAAGCTCCTTTCTCTGTGATAACTCCAGCCTGTGTCAAGTTGACACACAAAACCAGCCAGCACACCAGGCCTCCTGCCTCCTGCCTCCTGCCTCCTGCCTCCTGCCTCCTGCCTCCTGCCTCCTGCCTCCTGCCTCCTGCCTCCTGCCTCCTGCCTCCTGCCTCCTGCCTCCTGCCTCCTGGAAGCCAGGCTTCCTGCCTCCTCGAGCTTGCTCCACTGGTGGGGTCTTTCCTCCTAAAACATAGCCATCCTCCTTGAGGCTCCCACCACATCTGGGTTCTCCACCTTGAGGAGGCTTCATGAGGACAGGTAACTTGTGTTTGGAAGACAGACAATCCTTAGTATTGTCTGTCTCTTTAGAACCTTGACTAGTCTGGAACAATATCAAACTGAATTCAAGTGAACAGTTCTCAAGTTAACCTTTTCCGCTTAAACACAAAAACAAAAACAAAAAACCCAAACCTCTCCCGAGCGCTCTGTGGCACAGGCAGCTCACTAGTCTCCTCATGTAAACAGCGGTGCTGTGGCAAGGGAGGACGTCTGTTTATTATTTTTGATCCTGTTTTGCTTCTGGCAAAATTTCTCAAACAGCCAAAGTTGGCAGAGCACTGATCGTTTCTTCTGACCGAGCTACTGTTCTGCAGTAGGAGCTGCAACTAGGACTCTTCCGGCCTAAGGTAGGAGCTGCCCCACATGCAGGGGGGAAACAACCGTCCATACAAGACTTCTTTCTGTAAATCAGGACCCACCTTTAACTCACTCTCTCTCAGCGTTACAGAGTCGAGGATTTTGAGACCCGCTGTCTCCAGACCAGAGCAGGCTCAATTCAAGTCCCATGTGATCAGCTCCAATCTGAAAAGACCCACTGTGAGGAGGACAAGTGAGTCTTGGTGTGGGAGTCCCTGGGGAAGTGTAGGGGTGTGGCTGGGCCCTCCACCAGGCACTGTCTGGGGGAAAGGCTGCACTCTGAGTTAGGCTAAAGGTAGAGGAAATTTTTCTTTTCCCCTTTTTTTTTTTTGGCCAGGGCCTACCTAACTATGCTATCCAGCCTCTCACAAGAATTCCTGCTGCCTTGACATTTACTTTGGCCACAGAGTTCCTGATAAAGCGCAGCTAGCTCTGGGAAGGCAGAAAGCGGGTGTTAGTGTAGGGTGGTCACAAGCTGAATGATGTTCTCTGGCATTGGGGGGGGAGGGGCCAACATTGTCTATAATGACAAAGACCAAATACTTAGACCATCTCTGGGTCCAAGTAAACAACGTCTACCTATAATTAGGAGGAGGATGGGGACTGGCAGTGGTGAGCTCTTAAGTCACCAGGACTTGAGCTCAGAGTATAGATCCAGCACTCAATGCAGGTGGGGCATCAGGAAACTCATTTGACACTCTGCAGCTGTCACTCGGTCACCTGTGAAAGGGGAGGGGCGAGTGCAAGGTGTGAGGCTCCACCTTGCTTCTTTTGCAAATGGATAAACTCAGGTCTTAAGGAAAACAAGACAGGAGGACCCTCTCTAACCACCCAACCACGCTAGCCTACGTGACAGCAGTTGGTAGATTAACCCCAGGGAAGGCTCTAGAAAGGAAGCTGTAAGACTGCTGTTGCTGTGCTCAGACATGACAAATATTCCAAAGCTTAAGATGTATAATGGGAAATATAAAGACTAAACAGCTGACTCAGGCCTGAATGTTTCATCTTTGTGCACACAGATTGTCTTAGTCAGGGTTTCTATTCCTGCACAGACATCATGACCAAGAAGCAAGCTGGGGAGGAAAGGGTTAATTCAGCTTACACTTCCACACTGCTGTTCACCACCAAAGGAACTCAGGACTGGAACTCAAGCAGGTCAGGAAGCAGGAGCTGATGCAGAGGCCATGGAGGGATGTCTCTTACTGGCTTGCTTCCCCTGGGCTCGCTCGGCTTGTGTTTTTATAGAACCCAAGACCACCAGCCCAGGGATGGCCCCACCCACAAGGGACCCTTACAGCTGGATCTCATGGAGGCATTTCCTTAAGGGAGGCTCCTTTTTCTGTGATAACTCCAGCTCGTGTCAAGCTGACACACACAAAAGCAGCCCATACACAGATGTTAACAAACTTTGCAGACCACTTGCCTCTCTATGTGGGACCCTGAGCCTTTTTTCCTACCCGTATGATGTCATGAGACTGTAAGCAGGGCTCCCCCAAGGCTATGGGTCCACCTGCAAAGCCCTCAAGCAGACTGAGGAAGGGTGGCCGTCAGTGAGCTAAAAGGACCTTGCAGGCACCCTATGTCGTTCTTGGTATTAATGAGCTCCAGTGTCCAGAGCGGGCTCTGAGAACCAACAGCATGAGGACCAGAGTGACAGGAACGAGGCTCACGTGAAGGAAACAGAAACAGAACAGCCTCATGCAAAATACTGCTGGGAACGTGGAGGCGGGGGAGGAGGAAAATGTGGACTCTGAAACAATTCCTTTCTTGGCTGGTTAATGTTTGACCATGGCAGCCTCCTGCTTGCCAGGCGTCATCATGCTATCAGGTGAGTTTATATTAGCGCGCCACAGACCAGTCACGGAAGTGTGCTTTTCTTTGCCACAGGATTCCACTCGCAAACCAATGATTTGGGGGTGGGGGGGGGAAATGGGACTAGGAACATTTAAACTTGTCACAGGGCAACAGTGCTCCTCTTACACAACACAGGCTAACAAGTAAAAGACCAGCATCAGGAGCAAGTTAGTTCTTCGGGGATTATTGGTCAGAGATGTCCGTCTGCCTCCCAAGGCTATCACCAAGGCTGTTGGTTACTCTCAAGAACTCAATGACATGATCCTGTGGCTGAAGACTCAAGTCCTTGCACATGGATAAAACAAGCTGGGGCTGTCTGGGAAGCTCCACCTTTTAGACTAGGAAGATGTCTTCACGGTTTTTCATGTCTCACAAAAACAGACTGTAGGGGAGCAAGGCTTCCTAATCAGTGACAGGGAAACCAATTCACTTCTGGATGCGTTCACACGGGCAGATATTCACACGGGTACGTACTCGATGAGACAATGAACTTAGAATTGTTCGCCCAACGATCAAACCACTAAGAGGACACTGCACAGCCTTCGTATATATGCCAGATATAGACGACAAATGTTGCATTCCATAAAACAAGGGCTTTATAAGGCTCAATGTTAACATTATGTCATAATGAATGCAGAAGGCTGTACGAACTGATTGTCTGTCTTTAGAAATATCTATCTTGAGGGGATTAAAAGTATATCTTTTCTATAAAAAATCAATAAAGCAGAAGCTTTCATAGGGTGTATCTGTCAACATGTCATAAATTTACTTCTAAGAATAAATCTCAACAAATATTATGTTCCCGTTTCATCTTTCTTAACTGAAGGATTCAACAAATATAGATAATATTCTTCAATTAATAGGGATGACACTCTTAAGAGAAACAAACTATTAAAATATTTTAAAAACTTATTAGAATTAGCATGAAAACAGAGAGCTTAGTTTTTAATTTGTCAACTAGGCATAAGTCTCTTCTGACTACACATTAAACAGGGATCAATATCGAGGGTTTGGAAAGAACTGCAAAAAAATAAACAGGAAAAAAGCCCTGACCCATCCTCAGGTGAACAGGTCAAGAGGTGAATGGATGAACTGAATCACAGTTCTTAAAGAGGGATATGAATGGCCAATAAATACCTGAAAAATATCCAATATCCTCAACCACCAGAGACACACGAACTCGAACTTCTCTGAGACTCCATCTAAGCCCAGTGAGAAAGAATGACTGTCACCAATATAACAAAAGACAGCAAACGCTTCTAGACACGTGGGGAAAGGCCTTAATTGAGGATGGAGCCTCAATTTAACAAAATGCTTTCTTACCACCAGCAGGAACGCACTGCCCGTGCAGTCACTAGTAAACCGGTTTAGAGAGTCTTCCAGAAACTACAAATAGAGCAACCCAGCATAACTGCAGGGTCATATGTGATAGGACTCAAAGTCAACATCTAGCAGAGATACTTCACATCCATGCTTACTGCTGCTTTGTTCGAGACAGCCTTGGAGAAAGAAAACTAGCCTAGATAGCCACTCATAAACGAGCGAATGAATATTGAAAACAGGATACGCATACACAACGGACTTTGATTCAGCTGCAAAAAAAAATAAAATGAAATTGTGACATTTGCAAGAAAAATGGATGACACTGAGACTCATTACAATGCAGCAAAATAAGCCAGGATGAGAAAAACAGCATGTTTTCCCTTTACATGGTACTTGGATTTTAAAGGATGTATATGTTGGAGTATGTGCTTGTGTGCCTGTGAGCTAGTTTCGTGTCAACTTGACACAAGCTAACGCATCAAATGTGAGCATCCTCTCAAATGTGAGAGGGTGGAGCCTCAGTTTAACAAAATGCTTCCAGAAGAATGGGGCTACAGGCACGCGAGTTAGTTATTTTCTTAATTAGTGATTACTGAGGAAGGGCCCAGACCATTGTGGGTGGGCACCCCTGGGCCGGTGGGCCAGGGCTCTATAAGAAAACAGCCTGAGCAAGTCATGCATAACAAGCCAGTCAGCAGCACCCTCCATGGCCTCTGCATCAGCTCCTGCCTCCAGGTTCCTGCCCTGCTTGAGTTCCTGTCCTGACTTCCTTTGATGACTATGATGGGAAAGTGTAAGTTGAATAAACCCTTTTCTCCCCAGGTTGCTTTGGTCATGGTATTTCATCACAGCAACAGTAACTCTGACTAAGAAAGCGTGTGTGTGTGTGTGTGTGTGTGTGTGTGTGTGTGTGTGTGTGTGTGTGGTATAGTATAGATGTACGTGTGTTTACATGTGTGCACGTGTGAGTGTATTATGTATGCATGTGTATATGTGTGTGTGTGCATGTATGTGACATGAAACTACAGGGTAGCCCATGGAAGGGGAGGATAAGATCTTCAGGAAGGCAAGACACAGAGAGGGCAATGGAATACATGTGATCAGACAGCAGAAGGGGGACCTGACTGGGAAGAGGAAGGAAACAGCTGGGCATGAGAAAGGGACAAAGATGAGGACAATGGACATGGTGACAAATGAGAGCAAGGCACAATGACCCTATGTATGCTGATGCCATGCAGAAATCTATGTTTTCCATGCTGGCCTAATGAATTTAAAAAGCAAAGCGTATGCACATTTTTGCCTGTTCTGTGCCTGTTCTTTCCTAGGTACTACTACTACTACTACTTCTTCTTCTTCTTCTTCTTCTTCTTCTTCTTCTTCTTCTTTTTTTTTTGGATTTGGTTTTTTCAAGACAGGGTTTCTCTGTGTAGCCCTGGCTGTCCTGGAACTCATTCTGTAGACCAGGCTGGCCTCGAACTCAGAAATCCACCTGCCTCTGACTCCCAGAGTGCTGGGATTACAGGCGTGCACCACCACCACCACCCGGTCCTAGGTACTTCCTTACATGAACGTTTGGAGTTGGAAAGTTCCTGTAAAATTAAACCTGAGGGTTTCCATCAGTCCAGGAAATCACACTAATTTGGACTGAAGGAGTCAGGGAAGTTCTTAAGATCTATTCTTCCATCCATTGTCTTTCAACTTATAGTCACTGTTCCCAGGTTTCTCTTCTGAAAACCTGGGGGGCTGGGTACAGGCTAAATGGCCCTTACTGAAAATACTTAGGGCCAGAAGCGTCTCAGATTCTCACATGTGTTGCAGGTTTTGAAATAGTTACATCTGCATGATGAGATATCTTTGGGGATGGGTCTCGGCTTTAGCACACAGATTCGTGCTTGCTTCTTATGCCTGAGGGGAGGCAATCTTATACAATATTTTCAATGTGTGGTCATGTTGACTGCATCCTGTCACCCGAGGCCAGGTGAGGAATTTTCCAGTTGCGCTCAGTGGGCTTCAGATTTGGGAGCATTTCTGATGTCTACCCTTTGGATTAGGGGTGCCCAGGGTGTGTGAGGTACCTCAGAGATTGCTCTGTGTGTTTGAATGACAAGAAATCAAGAAGCAACTAGTAACAGGGACTGCCAGACACACAAAAAATTGACCTCTCCTTCTACTCTTCAATATAACACGAAACTGGACAATATAGACCTGGTCAAGGTTTTCATCCGCTGTGTCTCCCTTACGCTTGTGTGCTGATATCCTAGGACCCAGTGCCTTGGAGTATAATTGGAGACAGAACAGATAGCAAGCATAAGACGGGACGGCAGAGGTAGACTGACCCAACCTGACTGCTGTCTTCCTCAGACCGGATTAGAATACAGATACACACAGAGACGACATTATGAAGGCCAAGGTCAGAGATGGTCAGACAGATGCTGAGAGACCCTGGAAGGTGCCAATGTTTCCAGCACTTTGCTCACAAATTTCTAGGCTCCAGAATGGTGAGGGAACACATTTCTATTGTCTAAGTGACCTAGTCTGTGGTACTTGGTAATGGCAACCTCCCTGCCCATCCCCAAATGAAAACAGCCCGTTAACCGCAGTGACGTGTCCTATAGGTTTACATGACTTACATGGTACTAAGCCATATGCAGTTGCAACTCCAGTTACAGAGGGATCTGTTTACAGCTTGATTTGTGGAAGAGGGAATTTAGATCCAGAAGACTCAGGTGACTTACTCAGACCATCCCTTGTCCAAGTTAGGTGAGCTTCCTACCGCAGACACTCTATGCTCTGGAGAGGCACCAATGGTAATGGATAAGGATCATTATTAAAGAAGCGACAGTTTGGCTCATGCCCATGTTCCACACACAGCATCTCTATGTCACGGATGAGTGAATCCCCCCACCCACGCTACGCCTCGATCTGACATCTCTCCTCCAACTGCCTTACCCCACAATCCTTCACTTGTCACAGCACCATTCCCGGGGCTTCCTGTCCTCTGCCAGTCTTAGATTTATCACCATGCGATATCAAAAGTCAGGGACACCTCGAATTAAATAATAGCTTTGTTACAACCCAAGAGGCCCACAGCCTTTGCTATTAGTGGCTGGCACTAATCATCTCAGGCCTGTTCAGTTCACTGGAGAGAATCACTACTGGCCAAAGAAAACTATATTTGGGAGGGGTAACAGGTTTTGTTGTAGTTAAAAAAGAAAAAGAAAGAAAGAATGAAAGCCAGGAAAGAAAGAAAGAAAAAAAGAAAGAAAGAAAGAAAGAGTGGGGGAAGGAGGAAAGGAAAGAAAAGAACTTATAAAATTCTTGTTTTATAATTTAAAAATTGGGACAGATACTTTTTGAAGACACACACAGCTATGCCATGTATGACTGGCACAGTAAACATGGCCTGTTCTCTGACCATAACTTGACAGTTCTTATGCCCATGGATGTTCAATACATATTTTCTTACATCAGATATCTAGTTTGCATCAGGCAGAATGCTCAGTGGTTAGTTATACTCCTTCATTTAATCCTTTTATAACTCAGCTGCACTTAGGAACTTTGCTGTGTCCACTGGAAGTCATAGGAAACCTTAAGAAACCTCAAGGTCACGCTGAGGTGGTGTAGGGTGTGAGATTCGATTCCAGGTACATAACCCAAGAGGCCTCTGGCTCCTGGACTGTAGGTTCTGAAAGTTTGGGAGTTTCTGGTGAGTGTACAGGAGAGCAGCAGAGGTGCTCCTAGGAGAGCGAAGCCTTCGAAAGCATCTTTGGGATCCTGTACGGCTACCTCCTCTGTGTTCCTGCCAAGGTTTGCCCAGCCTTCTTCTAGGAAGCCAACCATAAACACATCTGAGCAGCTTTGTCTGCCACAGACCGCAGACCTGGAAGCACTGGCTGGTCAATGAGTTTGCCGGAAAGGAGGTTGTTCACAGGCCCTCCGACCCAGGACACCAAGGGCAGGCAAGGAGGCACACACACGGTTTACAAAGGTCCCGTTGACAAGGGCTTTGGGAGGGATTTTGTTGAAACACGTTTAATAGGAAATATTCTGTATCCTTCAAAGTGTTGGGTGGGTTCCTTATGTTTCTACTTTAAGGACTCCAGCTTGTAGGCTGAAGAGATAGCTCAGTGGTCAAGAACCCTGGCAGCTCTTGAAGTAAATCTCTGTTCTGTTCCCAGCACCCAAATGGCTCACAACCATCTGCAACTCCGGTCTCAGGGGATCCAACACAGCCTTCTGGCCTCTGCTGGCATGCACACACATATACAAATACAAATGCATAAAAGCAGGCAACATACCCATATACAGGAAAGAAAATAGAAAAGAAGGCCAGTTTTTCTTGACGAATCCATTTGGAAAACCAGATTAGTCAGTCTTTCTTGAATCTTACAGAAGATCTTAAAATATTATAAGAAATTTCATGATAGTAAAATTCTAAGAGGAAACTATGACTTTATGGCCATACAAACTTTCCTTGGTTTATTGTATTATTTTGTGAATCAAATTTAGGTGAAGAGTAACTGTTCACTTACAGAAAGTGAATATTAACCAAAGACTCTTACCGTCCATATATATGGTTTTTTGAAATTAACCCAGATGGGGAAAGTTGTAATGTGAGTCAGGTTTGTGGTGACTGGCCGAGCCCTGGCTAATCTAATTCCCTCGAGTGGTCATCAGACTGGTTGACAGGCAGAGAACACCAACCATTTATGTTTTAGTCAGCTCTGCCCCTGTAAGGGTCTTTCAAAATGTATTCCTATTCCTTAGGAAGAATCATTTACCAGTACAGCCAGATATTTTGGATTTATTCCCATTGATTTTCTTCATCTTATAACAGTAGTATATTTGGTAACTTTAAGGTTTTACACTAGCTAGGAGGATACTTCCTGTGTTCCCTTCTAGTGGTTTGGTGTATTGTGAATTTCTGTTTGAAAGAAAAAAAAAACCCTGTGCATCATGTAAATGTTCAAATGCTATGTCTTTGCCAGCAGAGGAAAATATATTAAGAATGTATCTGGAAGCTTTCTGGGAATTTATAAGTTGCTGATAACCTCTGTTGAACAAATTTTACTAATCGACGTCACCTACATTTGACCCAGCTCCCTTCTCCCTGAGGAGCATACTTTCTTCTCCTTGGGATCAGGAAGGGCCTGGCATTATCCATTCAAAGCAGACAAGGAGGTTTCTGGAACACAAAGGTGACAGGCGCCATCCATTAGCACCCAGGCTGTGAGGAGCTGCCTGGAGCCGGGGAGAGTTGGATGCCACTGAGGGGCATCCCACTTCCCTGTGGGCGAGGACCCCACTTCCAGACAGCCCTGGAACATCTTCAGTTAGCTTCAGAAATGCCAAACCCACCTCAGAACTCATCCAGGACTTCTGTTAGGCTGTAGGTTAGATCAACTCAGAGTCAGGAAGCATCTTCCTTCCCCCGGGTCCAGCTCAGCTGTACTTAGGTTTTAGACTTCTCTGGAACTAGTTATACTATTGTGGTAATTAAAAACTCTGCTCTAATACATTCTACATGGTCTGTTCAACCTATAAGCAGGGGCTGTCCTCTCAGAAGAGAATCTTCATTTCATTGCTTTAATTAAAAAAAAAAAAAAAGAGCTGCTCAGCACAGCTGAATTTTCTTTTCTTTCTCTATTTGTCTGTTTTGACTTTATTTTTGTTCCCCCTGTTTTGATTGTTTTAAAGAGAGAAACTGAAGTTGGGGGGAGGGTGGTTAGGGAGAGGTTGGAGAGGGCCTAAGAGGAGTTTAGGGAAGGCAAAGAATATTATCAAAATATACTATATGAAAAAAATTAATTAAAAATTCTTAAAAGATGTGGTATCGGCCATTTTTCAAGACAGAAAATTTGCAATGTCACCTTCCAGAAATATGACTTCTAACTAGGTACTGCCTGATCCACGCCAGAAATACAGAGAGAGTGATCAGAACAAACCACAGGCCACACTTCCTGCAATCAGCACTTTCCACCCGGTCCTTAGGAGCTGCGGATTTGGAAGCCGCCACTCTCCGGTGTCTGGTGGACTGTGGTTTCGCGACAAAGAGTGGCAGTTTAAAAGCACTACGTTTACCTCCTTCCTGCAGCAGGGTTTCTCTGAACGTGTGAATATTCAAGAAAGGAAAGAAGATACATCATTTCCCAAGTTATTTAACCTCAGAAGCATTTCCCGCTGGAATGCTCATCTGCTGGGATTCCTGCCCGACAGTGCAGATCTGGGAGCACAGCCTGCGCACGATCTCTCTGCCGGTTTATATTGTCAGAAGACGGTGCCCAACCTCTTTCCCATCCATTCACCCCTCTCCAGGTGCCTTTGCTGAGTTTTAACTCTTGGTGATCCTAAACCCACCGCCGGGTATAAGAACAAAATGATGGGGCTGGAGAGATGGATCTGCGGGATCCAGTGCCCTCTCCTGACCTCCATAGGCACCAGATATACATGTGGTTCACAAGCAAGCATGCAGGTAAAACACGTATACACAAAAAAATAAGATAAATACATTTTAAAAATATTTAAAGGAACTAAATGATACTTTTGGAACCACACCGTAGCAGTGGCTGGACAGAGAGCATCCACCTCGGCTTCTTATGAGATTGGTGTGGGAAATGGTTCTCAGACAGAGATTATGGAGGAATTGCTTCTAAACATCAAGCCTTATAAGAAGCTTACGGACCTGGGACACCCTCTCTGGATTGTGATTTTTTTTTTCTTTTTTTCCTTTCTTAGATACATAAGGCTGAAGTGCAATTTGTGGCCCATTTTGAATAACTATTTAGAGCCTCATATATTTTGTACTTCTGTATAATAATGGTTTTTGATTTTATCTTATAAATTAACAATTTTTCTTTCCATTTTTTTTCTCTCTTATGATCTTACTGAGTGGTATTTTCTTCTACAAGCTATCCTAAAGTAACATGATACCTTTCTCCACACCCAACTCATGTTCCAACTGACCCCCCATGGAAATGTCAAGTAACTTAATGTGATCTTTATTTTGTTCAGATATCTGGTGTGTAAGTCGTGGTTGGCTTTGCCTTCTCGTATGTATTTTGACATATTTTGACATAAGTAAACGCAGAGACAGAATGTCCTGGTAATGTCATTTCTGTTAAGGCCCCGCCCACGTCTTCCCCTTTACAGTAGATCTGCGGAAGGTCCCCTGCCACTGCTCTTCACAAGCGCAGTCGGTTTGGATCATCAATTGACATTCACTAGGGTTCCGGTGCTGATTTGGGGGCTGGGATGATACTCTGCGCTTCCACCTCTGCCCATAATCACCGTGTTACCCGGAAAGATGAGGACGCTCGCTTTTTAAGGGCCAGCCGCCAGTCATGGGTTTACTAAGAATCAAAGTGCAGCTGAAGGGCGATGGAAAGGATGAGAAAATTAATTCCTGCTTTCTTAAAGGACTGCCGCGGAAGCCAGGGAATCGGAGAAGTGCTTGGTAGAATCAGCAACACATGACTCTATATGCTCACATGCCTGGGTCTCTATGCTCACATGCCTGGGTCTCTATGCTCACATGCCTGGGTCTCTATGCTCACATACGTGGCCCTCTATGCTCACATGCCTGGGTCTCTATGCTCACATGCCTGGGTCTCTATGCTCACATGCCTGGGTCTCTATGCTCACATGCCTGGGTCTCTATGCTCACATGCCTGGGTCTCTATGCTCACATGCCTGGGTCTCTATGCTCACATGCCTGGGTCTCTATGCTCACATGCCTGGCCCTCTATGCTCACATGCCTGGGTCTCTATGCTCACATGCCTGGGTCTCTATGCTCACATGCCTGGGTCTCTATGCTCACATGCCTGGCTCTCTATGCTCACATGCGTGGCTCTCTATGCTCACATGCCTGGCCCTCTATGCTCACATGCGTGACCCTCTATGCTCACATGCGTGACCCTCTATGCTCACATGCCTGGCCCTCTATGCTCACATGCCTGGGTCTCTATGCTCACATGCTTGGGTCTCTATGCTCACATGCATGGGTCTCTCTGCTCACATGCGTGGGTCTGTCTCTATGCTCACATGCCTGGGTCTCTATGCTCACATGCGTGGCCCTCTATGCTCACATGCGTGGGTCTCTATGCTCACATGCGTGGGTCTCTATGCTCACATGCGTAGGTCTCTATGCTCACATGCGTGGCTCTCTATGCTCACATGCGTGGCTCTCTATGCTCACATGTGTGGCCCTCTATGCTCACATGTGTGACCCTCTATGCTCACATGCGTGGGTCTCTATGCTCACATGCGTGGGTCTCTATGTTTTCATGCGTGGCCCTCTATGCTCACATGCGTGGGTCTCTATGCTCACATGCTTGGGTCTCTATGCTCACATACGTGGCCCTCTATGCTCACATGCGTGGGTCTCTATGCTCACATGTGTGCCCTCTTTCCCTGCTTCTTCCTGGGGTATGCTTGCTGACTCTTGTTTTTACTACGTAGTAAGATTTTTAAGCATTATCCGTTCAAACCTCTCGAGCCACTGACCTGTTCTCCTGTAACTTTGGTTAAACAGTACCCTTTCTGAACAGGCCCTCCAGCCACCCACACTGAGGAGAAGCCAGCTCTGATTTAGCAAATGTGGCTTGTGCCAGTCGCCACACTCTTTTTCAAGGGTGGGTGAGGCGGGGCCGCATTCCCCATTCTCTGGGCTTCCTCTGTTCTGCTGCCGTCACATCACCCTCTTACTCAGAACACAGTTGGGTAAGAAAGGACCAAACATCTCAGAGGAACAAATGACCATTTAATTTAGGCTGACACTACCCAGTTGGTGGGGGTGAGGGTCCTCTCTCACCAGGGACGGGCAATGCTCACCACTTAGGTTGGGCAAATTCCCAAGATGCCATTTGGCCCAGTAATGAGGGACAGAAAATGTGCTACTCACACCCGCTCGAATTAGCCGGAGACTAACGCATGCTCCACTTTGGTGAAGTTAAACTCAGCTGCTGTATCTGTTTAAAGATTATCTTAGATTAAACGTCAAGGAAAAGGGAAAGCCCGGCTTCCTCTACTTTCCCTAGCAGTGAGATTTTTCTTAATTCTCTATTTCTTATCAAGCAAAGAAATCTCGTGGTAAGCGCAAGGGGACACTCAGACACAGCCTACCCACCATAGCCCCGAGATGGGCTGCACATGACATCGACATCACATTAAGGCCAGGAGCCCTGAGAGAAAAAGGTTCTCTGTAATTATAGTAATTATGCCATTTTAAACAGGCCACAGACTACACACCCCACTCGGCCTCACAACACGAATAGCAAAAGCACTCAGGTCAGACACACACAGGTAGATGCTGAGGGACAGTAAGGGCAGTGGGAGGGAGAACCTTCCTTCTCTCAAGAGATACGCACAAAAGAGATATGTACGAACGAAGTTCTAGAGAAGCCGTGTGCTCCCCAAAATCATGGGAGCAGTTAGTAGCAAGAGCAGAACAAAAACCTGAATTCGTTTGACTACTTTCTTCAGAAAAATTAGAAGCCGCTGTTTGACTCCACGTGGCAGACATGCTGTAGCTCTTTTATGGGTTTCCTCAAGTTGTGTTTAAGTCTCTCTGTGTTCTATACAAAGAATCGCTGACACGATTATAGAGAATTCTAAAATAGGACAAGGAAACTCGTGTGTGTGTGTGTGTGTGTGTGTGTGTGTGTGTGTGTGTGTGAGAGAGAGAGAGAGAGAGAGAGAGAGAGAGAGAGAGAGAGACCAAAGTCTGTCCATATGGCTCACCCAGAAGCAAAGGCCCAGTGGTCTAGAAACTGCCACCACAGAGATGAGAGAGTATTGGAATAGAGCCTGGATACATGACTCTTTTTCCTTTTGTCTGTATATTTTACTGAAATCTGGGCCATCTCAGGATGGATTTTGAGCATTTCAAATAATAAAAAAAAATAATAGGTTTTTTTTTTTCAAAAACAATTATATTTATAGGTCTACTTTGATTTGGCTTTTTCAAAAACTGTGTGCATGTCCTGTGAAAGCATGGTGTTTTGACATTCTGAGATAGCAACAATGGAAGTCTCTAGTTCCTCTACAGCATTTTATACATTTTAAAGAGGCAATACAGCATAGACACACAATGGAATACTACCCAGCACTCAAACAGATCAAATCGCATGAAAATACCATAGTTTAGATGGACCTAAAGGACATTGGCTTAAATGAAATCATCCGGTTGCAACAGACAGATACTGTATGATCCTATGTATGCAAGGTTGTGTAAGTTCGTCTGAGTTTCAATTCCACTAAGACATAAAGGCAGTGGAGATGGACTACTGCAGTGGCGGCAAACACTCTAATAACGTCCATTCAATACACTTAAAAATGGTTGCTTATGGTTGGTCTAAGTCGTACATATTTTACTATAATAGAACTTAGAAAACAAATCCAGTTCTATCTTGCACTGGCCTCACTAAGCCCTCACACCCATGTCCTCTTTTCTTTCTCTCTGCCGTGCCTCCTGGTGAGTGGAATAAGTAGTGAGGTCCTACTGAGGGCCATTATTGTTCCCTTACGATGTCTCCCACAACAATTTCCCCATTGATTCCAGTAAGAACAGGTTGGAAAGGGCAGGGGTTGGAGCAGTGTGACTTCCTCTGGCCGGTGGTTCTCACTCTGCTCTGTGGCTCTCTGTTTTCAACCTCTTTCTTTAGATGGAATTGACTACAGAGTGGTCATGTAACAGTTGTAGAGAAACAACGCGTGCATGTTTTGGGGTGTGTGAGAAGATGAGCGAGCTTAGATTCATCTCGGCTTTGGGTACCACTTTGGATCTTAAGCATCATCAAAGGTTCCATTCTTTCCCTCCCTTGTTTTCCCTCCCTGTGAGTGTATCTGCTGTTGAATCATGCCCACGCCATTCAATGATTAGCTCACTAGAATGAGGTCATCAGGGAGCAACTGACTTCCATCTGTTCTCTTCCTACCAGCCACGAGAAATCACAGCCACGGTGTTGCAAATCACCCTGACACGGTGGGTGCGAATGCTCCTTTGGGAGATCTAAAGCAGAGTGCTGCAAGCTTACTGCTGCCATTTCAACACACTGATCTACAAATACAAAATTTACATAAACTTCGCTTGCACTCTGCTTTAGTCGGATGATTAAAGGTTGTTAGAGACTTAAGGAGGTATCCTGTACGACTGGGTACTAACCATTCAAACATACAAACCTCGTGGTATGTTGCTCCCACTATAGAAATTAAACCTGACTGGAAATCAGAGGAGGGGTAGCCAACTGGGATTCTAATGGGGGTGCTTGCTGTCCAAACTTACATGGTCTTTGGTATCTTATAGAACCCCTAACCCACTAGAGAGGGCCAGCATTTTACCTAGTGTTCACTATAAAAACCCAAAGATAGTTCAGTGTGGTGAAGAGCACAAGTCTCAGGATGCCAGTTCTCCTAGAGGGCTCTGAATGTCACGTGCTTTTGTTTTCTTGTCTTTACAATGGATCTAAAGTGGCACCTAACTATAAGCACTTTTTATTTTGAGAGAAAAAGTAAATTAGCATTCATAATTCTCACAGCCTGATATCCTGCAAACGCTCCATTAGTATCCTGTGCTGTGAGACCAAACCAATCTATCAATATAGTAAACCTGATAAAAATCACTTTGTACCTGCTCACGAAACTGTGTGATACTCACCTGTCACGAGTTCTGAGTCACTAGAGGGGAGGAATTCTTCCCTATTTCCTACCTGTAGCTTTTAACTTTTAGGAATCCATTGGCTCCAATCATTCAATTACCCCATAGAAAAATCAAGGAGACTCCCCACATTTTCTAAATATGAAAAATAAAACATAGAGATGCGGTGTCCATACATAAGAATGACCCACTTTCACGGTAATTCACCAAAAACAACCATTATCCTAAAAGAACATGTTAATGACTAGCAATACTGATAAAGGCTATTGGAAAGCCCCAATGTCCATTGGATCATATACCCAATACATCCCCCATAGTCAGAAGTTTCTAAATAGAACACGGAGCTGGTTCTAATTCTCAACTGAATATATTTTTAAATCGAGCCACAGGGACTACTTTTGTTTCTATTCAAGTGAGACTTGCACACAAAGTTCATGGAGTGACTTAATATCCTTCCTGCAATCAGACTGGTATGCCGCACCAATATCCTTCACACATAGCCAGTTCCTGAACCTTCCAAACAAATGTCCATTTCCAAGGAAACAATCTCATTAAATGTCGCCGCTAGAATATGTATTGTTCCTTTTGGAGACATTACAGTGAGATCTTTTAAGATTACAGACTTTAACTTCCCCTCTAAAATTCAATATAATCTCAAATTCATTTATCTAACTGGGAATTGTATTTTCATTATAGCTCTTGAAATTTCTGGTAGGGCCAACGCAATGGTTTAGTTAGGTTTGTAGTTAGAAGCTAGGTGACTATTTACTGACTGTGGATAGATTTGTCTGTCTTTGCATGGTTACCAGTTCAGTGGCTCCTTTCATATTCTTTGGAATTATACCACACAGGGCAGGTTTTTAAGCTTTTAGCCAAAACAAAAACAAACAAAACCCAAAACAAACGAATTTTATTAATGTTTGGGGTACAAGAGTTATTAATTTTTCCCCCATGAAGACTAGAAAAGGATCACTTAGCAGCCTGTAATCAGTACTGTCAAGTTGCCTTAGGAAATCAGTGCTCCTAAGTGTGTGTAGTCATTGGCTCATTTTTGAGGTGAAGAGTCACATATACCCTTCAGCAAGAAAACAGTTATCAGCAGTGGTGACTGTCCACACAAGCACACTGACGGACTGGAAGAGAACGCAAGGCGAACTGTCAGTCCAATGGCCTTAGGTTTAGATTCTTCACTGCTTCCCTTCAATGAAGATGCACTATAAACTCTGGCCATCAGTCGCCAGCTCTCTGCTCTCTCCCTAAGTAAACAAACAAGTGTCCACTTTTAAATGTGACCAGAGTGTGAGTTTACCTGCAGAAAAGCTCTCCAAGACACACACTGAGTAAACCTTTCTCATTTGCTCCGTTGACAACACGGAGGATTAGGAATTCATGATTCACGTCCTACTGGGAATATTTTCGTGAGTTATGAGGCGCTCAGTGCTGTGACAAACTGCTTAGAACCGAAGTCTAAAGTTATCTGAAAGAGTCCCACGCAGCGTGGCATAAGAATCGGTGCGGTGTACGGTACACACAATAACTTTGTAAGCAGCGCAAGACAGAGCCAACGGAAATAAGCGGCACCTTGGCAGTGCCCGCAACTCACCTTGCTGAATTTTAGTCACTAGGTGATGGCGTGCTAGGATCCGGCTCGTCCTGTAGGGAGAGCGTCTGGCAGTCTGATCAAATCGCAAGAACATCTCCTGGCTCTCAGGTGTCAAGGGATTTACATAGTAGCAGGCTGCAGCCGGGGTCCTGGGCACCTGGCTGAACATCTCCGGGAGAGTTCCCACTGCCACCCCAGCTGCCGGTGGCTGGTCGCAGCTGCCTCCAGCCTCGGTCAAAGGCACCGAGCCCCAGGAGAGAGCCACAGACCCAGCGATTTTTAAAAAGGAAAAGGAGTGCCAAAAGCCACAAGTCAGAATTCCAACCCTCCGGGGCTCTCATGTGACCTCGGGAGCCAATCACAGGACGAGGAGAAAGTACTGGGCGTGTTCCGTCAGCCCCAAGCCGCCCGCGAGGCTGCACCAGCAGCTGAGGAGATCCTGCACGCTGCACTTAGAGCTAATTGAGAATTGGAGGAGCCTGGGTCTGCCCAAGCTTCCCAACGCCAGAGCTGAGGCAGGAGAGGGGCGCAGAGGAAACAGGAGGGGCCGAACAAGCCCTGACATAGGAACTTTTAGAGGTCATGCAAGTTAGAGAAAGAGTTTTGGCTTTCCTAAAGTCAGCAGCAGCTAGGTATAAATAAATAAATAAATAAATAAATAAATAAATAAATAAATAAATAAATAAATAGCTGTGTTACCTGCAGCTGCATATTTCAACTACACGGGCCGGTGGATAATAAAATGCTAGCCTTCATTACAACGGAATTAACCAAATGAAACATTTCCAAAGAAAAACAAACTTTTGAATCATATGTTGGCCCTAGAGGTAAAGACTCTCTGGACCACCACACGATGGAGGCATCAGAAAAGGCGCTCTTTACAAAAAGACCTGGAGACAGCCCGAGCACCCAGCTGTGCTCCTGTAGTTTGTCTACTTCCAGTTTTTAATCGCCACTGAACAATTGCAAAGTACTAGTCGTACTGCAGCTGCTGCCAAGAATCACTACACAGGATGCAGGAGGCCGTGCAAAGACCCTGGGTAAGCGCTGGTAGGTCCGTGGGGCTACAGTGGAAACTTGCAATAAGTGCTTATAAAGGCTCCCAGTGAACAGTCATAAGTGACGTGGTCCCAATTTAAAAAGAAAACGAGGAAGAAGTCCAGCATAGCACTAGTGGAACAACATTATTTCTGACTGGAGTGGTGGTAGCGAGCCAGGCCCAGCCAGAGACACAGGTTTTAAAAAACAGAACCAAAATTCCCAAACCAAACAACAACAGGAACAAGTGACAGGAGAAGCTGGGGACAGCTCGCTCTGCAGGAAGAGTGCTGTATCCAAGTGTGCAGGGGCGAGCCAGAGTGTGTGGGTAAAGAGACTGCTCGTCAGTTTAACTGTAACTGAGGCGCCACAGGAAAGCGATCAGAATTTCTTCTCCCCAGTTTTTTTCCTCTTTAGAAGTGTTGGATCCAAACAGCAACAACAAACCCAACAACAAGTCAACAACCAAAAATAAATAAATACATACATACATGCATACATACATAACAGTAGAAAACTTATTGAATTCTAAGCCTGGAGCTGAATGGATAGAGTTCTTTGGATTCAGAATACACACACACACACACACACACACACACACACACACAGGTTGGTTTCAACTTTTGGCTCACTTAAAATGAAATATAGCCTAGCTGATAACTAGACACTTTGAGCAGAAAGTTTAACTGGGAGGCAGAGAGATGGTTCAGTGGCTAAAAACACTGGCTACTCTTCCACAGTACCTGGGTTGGATTCCCAGCACCCAAATAGCAGTTCACAAGTGCCTATGGTTCTAGTTCCAGGGAGCGGATAACCTCTTCTGGGGTGGTACACACACATGCACTCGGGCTCATAGGAGTACACAAAAAAAATAAATAAAATTTTAAAAAGGTTTAATAGGACTCCAGTTGAGACCTTGTTCCTGTTACTACTGCTTCACTCTGCTCCTCAGCATTTAGTGCCTTTCCCTGTGGAAATCTTTGCTGGCCTGATTGTTATAACTTTCTCTCGTGGCCATAGAGAATGAGCCTCCTCTGATGATTACACAAAAAGAGGCAAGATAGTTTTCAGGCAGAAAAAGGAGAAAAAAAAATACAGGATCAGATCATGGGCTTTGTGTTCTCATTGGGATCTGAAGAGTTTGTTCTCCCATAGATTTGTAGAAGGTAAGAGGTATGCATGTCAGGCTCGGTAGGTCAGAAGCTTCTGAACAATGAAAAGGTTAAACTCTGTAACACAGTGTCAGACGCCATTAGCCAAGCTTACAGAATCAGCTCTGGCTACCGTGGGACTGAGACCCTACTTTGGGCAGGTAGGGAGAAGGCTTGACATCCAACACTAGGAGCTTGAAGCCACATGTGAGAAGTCCTTCTTCTCGTTGTGTGTGTGTGTGTGGGGGGGGGGAGGATGGAAGACGGGTAGAGGAAGAAAGAAGGAATGGCATGGTGTTTAGGAAAATGAGGAACTGTTTCAAGAGCTAAGTAAGGCAGGAAATATTGTGGCGTCACTTTATAGCTATGAGTAACCCTTAAAGGCTGGGCATCACAGCTGCCAGATTGTAATTCACTGCTCTCTTGGCTACATTTTTAAAATAAGTGAAATGATTCTCAGAAGCACTATAGTAACTGGGGGAAAAAATGTGACAATATTGCCCCACATCTCCTTGTTTGTATAATGTGGAATGTGCTTTGAAAGAGCCTAGAGTATCTTACACTGAAAACATCAAGATGGTAACTATGTATTATTTAATGTGTAAGCGCATTAACATGAAAACAAACAGAAAGCAAAAACTGAACTGGGGGAGGGGTTAGATCCTTGATTGATAGAAATGCAATTTAGAACAAAGCTTGACCTCTCAAAAGCCAGCTTTGTTTTTTTTTTTAAAAAAGAGGATAAGAGCCTCATCTCCTCCACAAGCAACCCCCTAAGGTCTTATAGTAGAGCCAGGCGCTATCTGTCAATCCAGTCAACTGCCTGGATACTTATACTTGATGCCGCCTTATACTTCTAAAGCAGTTTATTTAAAGTAGATGGGTGTTACTGTTAAGAATCTGTTTTATGGTAACATGTTACCATTGCTGTGAAACCTTCAAGCAAGTTGCTTTGACGGTGTAGTCCAAGTGGGAAAATTTCAACAGAGGTGGACGGTTGTGTTCTGTTTAAAGCCACTGCTGACCTCTCTGGGCTTGTTTGCCACTCTGCCAATCTTGGGGAGACCTGCCACTCTGCTTTGGTGAGCAAGTGGGTGAAGGACTGAGGGACTCAAGGGACTGGAGTGTTGGGCAGCTACATACCAGACTTCTGCCACTGGCCGTTCCTGCTTACCAACTCATGAGGTACCATGGTTTATGAACAAGGAAGTAGAGACCCACAGAGGTTAAGTAACGGGTCAGGTCATAAGCAGAGAAGCCACTGTGTGTCACCAAGCTGATGACGTTTTAACCCTTTCTATTATCACCCACTAAGAACAGGAAAGGCAAACACGCACCATAAAAAAAAAAAATGCTGGAGAAATTATCAGGTGATAAGAGGTTGAAAATCATTATAACCTCGGTATTGTTATGTGATCCTGGGATGTGTAGATAGAAATGTTAGCATGGGATGGGTCACATTCCACCGAGATTGAGATCTGTGCATCCTAAAACCTGAGGTCAGAGTCCGGAAGACTTGACTGATTCATGGGGTCTCTTAGGAGAGCTAGACTCAGCTCAGAGAGGAGCAGCAGGTGCCCACACAGCCTGGTCCCTCTGTGACCATGCTGATGTGGCTTTCTCCACTGACTTGAAATATTTCCTCACAGAGGGAATTAGAGATGCTTCTGAAACTTCGGAAGTAATCTGAATTTATAAGGCTCAGGAAATTCAGAAGCTTGCAGATTCTTAAAACCCATCAAGGTGATCTCAGCAGCAGAGCTCCACAGATGCAGGATTGTGAATCCCCCCAGCTGGGTTGGGCTTCTCGGTGCTGTGGCTGTGCGCTCCTTTAAGTCACTTCTTACCTGTGAACCTATGAGGACCCAGCAAACTCACTGCCTCACCAAACCAGACCGGGGGTGGGGGTGGGGTGGTGGTGGAATGATTTCTTCTGGACTCCATTGTCCACTGCTTTCTGGTTATTTCAGGGCTGACGGCAGCTGTCTGGCCTTTGCTGTGGTATTCGTTCTTGAGGCAAACACTCCAGATGCAGTCCAAACTTTGAAATTTGATCTCTAAACAAAGCTCGGGATATTTCAAATGTCTGCGTCTTTTGATAGATGATCCCAGGTTAGCACTCAATGGAATCTTGCACACAAGTAGCCGAAAGCAAGGGGTGATTTGATAGAAGCCAGGGAGTTCGTCCCCCTCCTCCTTCACACACATTCCAGCCTCCTCAGCAGGCCTTCTGTGTGGAGGGAGCCAAGGTCCTGCTGCCAAACCCAGGAATATTTGAGATACAAGTGGCGGCAAGAACTGCAAAACTGATTTAAAAATCATGGGAAGCCATAGGTTCCAGGTACACGTCAGAGCCTTCCTCTGGGGGCAACATCATTGTGATGTGTGTGCCTACCTCTATGCCAATGGCCTTCCTAGTTTAAAGGCATCACAAGCTTAGTGATAAGTGTAGATAGGGCCGGTGATGCCATCACTCCCAGCTGTGGATACAGCCATTGGTGGCAGGCATCATGGCGGGTCCTTTGGATTGGCACCCCAGCTCCAGATAATGACTCCCACTCTGAGATCAGGTGCTGCTTACAGTCTTACTTTTTAGCATGGCCAAGGGTTCATTCACCAGAAATGGACCTTGTAGAGGCCCTGAGAATTATCATGTTTAGTTCAGAGAGCCTGAGATCTTATCTATCTTGGCCTGATACCACAACCCTTATGCAACCAAACCAGACCTCACTTTTCTCAGTCCTTTCAAGGGTCAGAGAGCCCCTCCCCTTCCATTCAGCTGGCTCACCCTGGGGCCGGAGAGACAGCTCAGCAGTTCAGGGCACTGGATGGTCTTACTGAGGACCTGAGTGTAGTTCCCAGCACCCACATGACAACTCACAATCACTGTAGGTCAAATTCAGGGGACCTGGTGCTGTCTTCTGACATCCAAAGCCTTCCATACACATGGTGCACATACATGCATGCAGGCAAAACACTCAGGCACATAAAGGACCAGCCTACTGCCTTCAGAAACATCATCACAACTGTTCTCTGTCTTATCAGCAGTCATTCCTGTGAACAGTCACGTGTCACACTAATTGCACGAGGCTCTTCTGTGCTTATACAGAATCTATCCATGCACTACATCTGTTGGGAGCAGTTGTAGATCTGGGATTTAGAAGAAACATTACATCTCTTCAGATGCAACTGATCAAGCACCACAGTACTTTTCCTATGAGATCAATTTGTCCTCTGCCTTCCCATACAGTCCCCAGTCTCTCACAGAACCCCAGGCTGTTTAGGAAGGTTCTTCTGTAGAGTTTCCAGCCAGTGACCATGGGGAGTGAGGCAGGACCAATCCGTATCTTCTCACACAGGACTGTCCCTAGGGTGCACTCAGCCATTATATGCCATTTGTGACAATCTTCTGAAGGCTAGACATTTCTCATGACATAACTATTCCTTGAGATGTTTGCTTTCTTTTGTGTTTGCTTCAGTCTGTCCCCATCCCTTTGAAAATGTGGCACTTCCCCTAATCTCGGAAGCCCAGATATGGCCAAGTGTTGCAGCATTCCTGCTGGGCACACACTTAACAGAGTTAGAGTTTTTCTCTTTTGCAATCTGGTGTGACATCATGGGAGGCTTTACTTGTTTTAATTTCTATTTACTTATTTATGACTTCAGCCTTTGCATCACTGCAGTAGGTATGAGGGTAATGATATGGTCCTTGCCTGTGACCGACTCTGTGGGAGAAGATGGAAAAGAAAATCACACCATTACACTATGATTGGTACGCTGTGTGGGAGGCCTTGTCTGTTGACCCAGACTATTTTACAGTTGCTAGAAAGAGGTGTGGGTTTTAGGTGTTCTCCCAATATCTGCTGTTAGGGGAGTTTTCTCTGTACTTTGAACAACTTTTGAGTTCAAGGATATAAGACCTTAAAGTTTTTGAAATCTTTGAGATGGTCTCAATTCATGATTCTTGTCTCCTGTGATTTATTTTTATAGCAGTTTATCTGTAGTTTCTTCAGATGCCAAACAGAAATACGTTTGATACAAAAAGCAAAAAGATGTGTGGTTTGGTGGGCTTCCGGGAAGGTGAGAAGGGACAGCAAGAGTGAGGGCGTTCTACAGAATCTCAAGCCACAAAACCCTGTGTGTTTAGTTGGTGGCAATGTGAGTCTCTCTGAATGCCCTTACCATATTCCTCAGTCACAGGAAAACGAGGTATTTCTGGTCTTTGGGGAACAAAAAAAATCTGAAACTATAAACATTTTACATTTGTGGTGTAATAGTTTGACTTATGTATGCATGTGGTACTAATTACCACAGTCAAATTAACATATCCATCAATATTCATGGTTGCTGGGGGTGAAGACATTTAAAATCGGTTTTCTTAGTGTCATGGCTGGTTTTGTGTGTCAACTGGACACAAGCTAGAGTCATCAAAGAGGAAGGAGCCTCAGGTGAGGAAATGCATCCATAAGATCCAACTGTAAGGCATTTTCTCAATGAGTGATCAATGGGGAGACCCAGCCCATTGTGGGTGTTGCCATCTCTGGGCTGGTGGTCCTGGGTTCAGAAAGCAGGCTGAGCAAGCCAGGGGAAGCAAGCTAGTAAGCAACATCCCTCCATGGCCTCTGCATCAACTCTGCCTCCAGGTTCCTGCCCTGTCTGAGTTCCTGTCTTGGCTTTCTTCAATAATGAACAGCAATATGGAAGTATAAGCCTAGTAAACCCTTTCTTCCCCAACTTGCCTTTTGGTCATGGTGTTTCCTTGCAGCAATAGAGACCCTGAGACACATACAGATTTTAAGGGAACACTGTAGTGCGGTTCATCGCAGTCACCTCCGCACGCTGATCTCCAGAATGTGCCCAGCTGTCATGGGGAGGTCTCCCCCTCTGACCGATGTCTCCTGTGAGATCATGAGGCATGTCTCTCTGTACATCTGTCCTATTCTGCTTAGTGCAGTGCTCTCTGGGTGTGTCCACTGAGTGACTCTGTGTGGCCTTTGTGGGGAACGCTTGTTTGTTAGAGAACACACGTGCAAGAAATCCTGAAATCCCTCTGTCGTCAGAGCTCAGCGACTATCAGAGAGCACGGTGGCCTCTGGACAACCCCCAGAGAACCATCGTGATCATATTGAGTCTCATGGCACAGACCTGTTTAAACAGACCAAGTCCTGCGTGGATCCAGGCGTGGCTGCCTTCTCTGCCAGCATGACTCGTCACTAATCAATCACAAGAGAATGCTTCTGAGTGCCAAAAAAAAAAATGTGTCTGCTGCAAAGGACAGAACATCCTTGAGAAGCGCTCACAACTTAAAATACATTTAAAATACCCTGTTTTATTTCCTGGCTTTTGGAGGGGATGTCTCAGGGGCTCTCCTTGATCTTGGCTTGGTCTCAGTAATGGATTACATTAGAAGACCTATTTTGGCATTTCACTAATCAATCAACTCTCTGTAAGTAAACCGTTCAGGAGGTAAAGTGGTGTGGAATGCGCAGTGCTTACACATTTTTAGAATTAAAAATAATGTATAAAAGTATAAAGAAAATATGCTAAGAGGTAATTTTGGCCTCGGGTGGTGCTTCTTGGGTTTCTGCTTTCACACATTCTGACTAATTACATTCCTCATCTGATGAAAGGATCTAGCTGAACCAAGAGTTTACACTAGAGGATGCAGAGGAGAAGCCTCAGCCTCGGCGAAATTCCAGCACTCTCTGTGACAGAAAGCTGACAGGGGGAAAAGACACCCATAGGCCCAAGGATGACAAGCATTGTCCTTTGTGGCTTGGGCCCTGAGTGCCTGACATGGTTAAGCAAAGTTCCAGTGTTCAAAACACCCAGAGAAGGGAGAACAGAGTCTACAGATTTCCTTTTCCAGACACGTGTGTGTATTTGTTCCTGCAAGGCTGTCTCTGTCCGTGTACACAGGGGCTGGGGGCCATGTCAGGTTGCCTGTACACTCCTCTCCCCTGAACACGAGAGGAAGTCTGCCTTCTCAGGACCCTGCTTTTGCTCATATTCTCTGTGGTAAAGCCTCAAGCACTGCCATTCAGCTGGTGTTGAAGCTATGGTCTCTCCCATGCCTACAAATGGTTTACACACACATACATGAGCAAAGGCATCTGTGCACACACACATACACACAAACACAAATGCACATGTGTACACACACATGCATGAGGGCATTGCAAACACACATGCACACATATAAGTTGAGCAAATATAGACACACGTGGATCAAAATCTAACCTAGGACAAAAAGAGATGGAAATTAATCTTGTTTGAGTTCAATATCCAGTATGCATGCAAAAAAAAAAAAAAAGGTAGGCATGGTGGTGACGCTTCTTTGTAATTCCAGATGTGAAAACACAGGGGCATATGGTTGCCTACAGCTACCAGAATCTGCTTAGGAAAACTCTAAGCTACTGAGAGACCTTGCACACAGCACCTCTGAGGATATCATCTGGTGTACACATGCATACACACACACATAAGCATTCACACAAATATGGGCACACACATACAAAATTATCATACAAAATGAAGTTAAAAAAAAACAGCCCATAATCCCCCAGGGCAAGTTCTAGAAAGTGTTGCAAGTTCTCAAGTCCTCTGCTGTCAGGAGGTTTGGGAAATTTTTGCATTCAATCCTTCCCACTGGTATTCTCGGGTAACTCCCACTTCGATTTTTTTCTCCCTTTTGGCAAAGGGCTTATGTGCAGTCTATAGGTCGTGTTAATCTCCTCATTGGCACCTTGGAAGTAGACTTAGTGTTTAATAAAGTCCAAAATTAGTATTAAGCGTTCAGATTTTATGTTTCTCCTTCTGTGTTTACGGTGCACTGTTGAAGTTAGGCCCCGTTCTGCCTCCTAGCCCCGGGCGTCCAAAAATAAGACTCAAACTCAAAATATATTACAAATATCTTGGCCATATCGTAGACCATAGACTCTACTCTGACTAGATCATAATTAAAAATACCCACTTATTTTCGCCTACATTTTGTCACGAGGCTGGTTGCCTGTGCTTAGGCACCAAGCAGCTGTGCAGCAGTGATGCAGCAGCGATGCAGCAGCGATGCAGCAGCTACACAGAGCTTCACCTCTTCTCAGGCTCCTCCCCCACACCTCTCCCAGAATCCTTTCTCCTCCCACCTCTATTTTCTGCCTAAGCCGTAGATCGCAGGCTTTTTGTTTGACAGGTGAGGCATCTACACAACACACAAGATGTCGTGCACCCACCACTTCTTCCTTTAGCGAGCACATAAGAACAAGAATCTTCTCAATCACGGACCTACCATGTAATATCCATTTATACTCGAAAACTTTAAACAGCTACTGGTAAAGAACAATTGTGGTGTTTCCTCCCTGGTCCGCTTTCAACAAAGGTTTGCCTACTTAGAAATGCTCCTGGCCAGAATGCCATTGTTTCGTTCTAGCACTGGATTTCCTGGACCTCCACACAAAGGAGCTATATTTGGGGGAACAATAGTCCTACAGCATACAGAGGTATACAGTAGTGTTTAGTCCAGGACTCTTGGCAAGACCACCTGACTGATCATCTCTGGACAAAGAACAACTAAACCACGACTAGCTCTACGGGCAACAATCATCACCCATTCTAGAATCAATCAATTTCCTAATTGATGATTTATATTTTCGCTCAATTATTTCCTCTAACAAAACTGCTCCTGTGACATATAGATAGTGCATCAAGCAGGTGAGGGTGGAGACTGTGCTGTAGCCACCGTGTTTGGAAAGGCTTGCACTTACTATATATACATTTTTTTAAAGGAATTATTTATTTTTTGGACATGAGTACACCGTAGCTGTCTTCAGACACACCAGAAGAGGGCATCTGATCCCATTACAGATGGTTGTGAGTCACCATGTGGTTGCTGGGATTTGAACTCAGAACCTTTAGAAGAGCAGTCAGTGCTCTTAACCACTGAGCCATCTTTCCATCCCCTCACTTACTATATTTTTAAAGAACTGAACAGCACCCGCCAACATGCAGATCTGCATTTTTTGGGTGAATCCTATAAATGACTGTTCATCCTTCACCCTCCAGCCAAGTGGCTTTTAAAATGTGAATTGTCCCAGGAAGAATGCCAGCATTGTCTGAGAGAATGGCTCAGTGGATTAAATGCCTGCTGTGCAAACGTGAGGACCTGGGATTGCATTCCCATCATCCACATAAAGAGCTGAGAATTCCAGTGTGATCCTGCAGCTATGGCGTCGTGGGGTGGACACAGGTGGATTCTGGGAACTTGCTGACCGGCCAGTCTACCTAACTGGAGAGCTCTAGCTTCAGTGAGAGACTTTGGCTTGGAAAATGAGATAGAAAGCAATAGAAAACAACACCGGATGCTGACTTCTAGCTTTTACAGGCAGTCCTTTGCATAGTGCGCATGCATGAACACACACACACACACACACACACACACACACACCTTCCTGTAAAGGAAGAAATAGCCTGTTCTCAAGCCCTAGCCTGTCCATGTATATTTCCTTAAAACAGAATCTAATTTCTAGAAATTGACAAGACAAGATTCATTATTCTAAGTCTTCACAGATGGTCTATTTCTCTCGCAAGGAAGGGGGAGGGAAAAAAGAGGAAGAATGAAGGTTTTCAGAGAGAGGCCATTTGCTTCCTAGGTGCCAACCCTCTGACTAGAATGCTACTCAGTACAGTCCTCTCAACTAGTTCCCATCCCCTATTATCCTGGGGACCAAACCCTTATGTATACAAGGTAAATGTTGCGCCCTGGAACTGTGTTCTGAGCTCTGACGGTCAGGGTGGCAGCAAACACCACTGCTTGTTTAGTTCTTGGGAGAATATGCTACCAGCACTCTCTCCTGTGTGTCGTCGGTTTTAGTTTTTCCTTTGCTAACAAGAATGCTGGTGGCTCTCCCCAGCATTAACTAACCAGGAGAGAGTAAGGAGGAGCTACCTGCAGGGAGGCAGTGCTCTCCACAATCCACCAGGGCAATGGTGCCTACGAACTCATACACTGTCACAGCATGCACAGGACATGTGCAAGCTCACGCCAGCATGGAGACCAGAGGTGGGCACCAGGTCCCACCCATTGCTAGCTAATGATAAGAGTCCTTCTTGAAGATGTGGCCCCTGGTAGGTTGGTCCTTCTCCAGGAGAAGATCACACTCCGAGAGTAGATGGGCAGCTCCAACTGTTTAAAAAGAGGACACAACTTTGGATGGCTGGGGTTGGGGTTGGTTGAGCTGGGAGGAGCTTGGGAGAGGTGGGGTGAATATGATTAAATGCTACTGTATGAAATGCTCAAAGAAGTATTTTTTTAAAAGTATAAAATGTTCCAAGAATTAATTTTTAAGAAGAGAAAAATATCGCATTAAAAATAATATCCACAGAATAAGGGTGTAGAGGAGCACACCTTTAATCCCAGCATTTGAGAGGCAGAGACAGTGGGATTTCTGAGTTCCCGGCCAGTGTGGTCTACAAAGTGAGTTCCAGGCCAGCCAGAGCTATACAATGAAACTCTGTCTCAAAAATGAAAACAAGTTGTCCCCTTAGGATTACAGGCCTTTTCATCTCTGTCTCCATTAGAAGAAGTCAGGGCATCCCTAAGCAGTGGTTCACTTCATCAGAACAGACTTAAAAACATCCTGCCAATTCTTTTGTGATACCAAACTGGCCTTGCTGGTTCCTCTTCTTTCATTATTGTGAATAACAGCGCAAATGAATGCAAGTATTCATGAGAGGTCATTAACATTCTGAGCTTGTTGGAAACAGGCTAAGTTCCTAATCCATCTCAAAGAAAATTTAGTAAGGGAGATGCAATGCTTTGAGCCCCTCTGTGCACCTCTGATGCAGCCCAGAGTATCAAAGATGTAGGTGGGACTTATCTGCATATGTGGTGGTTTGACTGAGAAATGTCCCCCAGAGCCTCAGGCTTCCGGCTGCTTCAGCCCAGCTGGTGGAACTGTTTGGGAAGGTTTAGGTGGCACAGCCTTGCTGGGGGAAGTATGTCGCTGAGGACAGAGCCTGTGAGATGAAAACCCACTCTTGACATTTCCAGCTCACTCTGCTCTGTGCTTGTAGTCAAAGATGTGAGCTCTCCACTTCCCACCCTGGCTGAGTGCGGTGCTTGTCACCTGCTGCCATGGGTCCTGGCCATGAGAGCTGTACGCCATAAACCAATACAAACTCTTTCTTGTCTGTAAGTTGCTTGGTCGCAACGCTTTACCCCAGGATTGGAGAAGTAACCGATAAAGCATGCTCCATGGCTTTTAGTCTGAAGTAATCCCTTTAGTCAAAAGAATTTACTGTATTTCTTTAGGACTCTGGGGTAAAGTGAAGAGCCAGTCGTGAACGCTATGGCGAGTTAGGGTGGTCCACTCAAACAGGCAGAAAGCAATTCTGTACATGAGACATTGTTTATAGAACGCTTTTCATGCAGATAGATTATCTCGTAAAGTCCCATGTAAGGAAAACTCGTTACTTCTCGAGCTCCTTGAGAAACACTCAATGCTCTTCATTAAGACATGGCCACTAAATAATTAGTTCCAAGTAGAATTTTAAACGTGTGTTCTAGCCATCACACGAAGCACACATTTTTCTTCAGTGTACATGTGTAGTAGTAACTTACAATCCCCAAGCCATTTTTCACTGTTTATCCATGGCTTCATTTATTCCTGTATCCAAGCTTAGATTTTGAAAATTTTTCACTACATTTTATTCCTTTGTGAGTGTGTGTGTGTGTGTGTGTGTGTGCGCGTGCGCACGCGCGCGCGCACGTACGTGAGTTCCAGTATAGATGGAGGTCAGAGCACACCCTGCAGGAGTTGATTTCAGTCATGCTAGCTCCGGGCACTGAACTCAGATTGTCAGGCTTGGCAGCAAGTTCCTTACCCACTGACGCTTTTGACCCACCCAGTCCAGGCATCCCTAAGGAGCAGCAACCTATTTGACTCAACATTTCCTTTCTCTCAAAGGCCAATTCCAGATTTCAGATGCCACCTTGCTGGGGAAGAGAGGTTTTCAAGTCACAATTCCCATTGCTGAGACATTACGTGCCTAAACTACCAGTCCTGAAACTCAGACATTCCTGATCCTCCTTCCTGAGTCTTCCCTCCATACCTCCCCACCTTGCCATTTCCTGGGGATCTGCTCTATTTTGCCAGCTCCACTTGACTCCCTGCCTTAAGTTCAAGGCTAAGAGACAGTGTCATTAAGACACAGAGAAAATAAGAAAAGGGCGGTTCCCAGTGTGCTTTGCAGGAATGCCTTCCGACACTGTGATGATACTCTGCTATGTGGACTCATTCCTTCTGGATGAGTCACTGCAGAATGTAATGCTAATTCATTCGAGCAGACATGTGGCAACATGGCTTTGCTCTCCCAATCAAAACAAAAGGAAACTTTGCAAGATAAGCGAGGATAGCTGCTGTTAGCTTCAGAGACAGCTTTATTTGGGAACATGGTATTCAGATCCAAGCAACAACAAGAGCTGTAATAGTAAACAATGCACATTCCACGCAGAACGGAGAGCTATTTACCTGCTGGACCAATTTAACAGGGACCGCCTCAAAATCTTTCCCTAAGCAACAGCATATTTTGTAGGTGGTGACAACTCTTAGCCAACTTCAAATAAGTCTCAAAATGCTTATATTCGAATTATTAGAACTTAAGTTCTGAGCCTGATCTTATGATTTATTTTTAATCTCCTTGTAAAATGACCCTCTTATTTTATTGTTGTTTGTTGTTTGTTGTGTTGTTTCCCACTCTGTAGACCAGGCTGGCCTTGAACTCAGAAACTTGCCTGCCTCTGCCTCCCGGGTTAAAATGACCATCTTTACCTTTGGGTATCCTTAAGAGCACTGTAAGTCATCTGGGAGCAGGCACGTTTAAGAATTGTGTGAGCATCTAGTAGAGGGAAAGACAATTGTGGATGTCATTTTTGAGAAGTTTTTCATTTGTGCCTTGCCAGGTCTTAGAAACACAGGGCATTTGGAAGGAAGAGCCCTTACTCCACAAGGAAAGTTCACAGCGGTGTAGCGTGAATACATGCTTGCTTTAATAATAAAAAAGTGACAGGACTCCCATGGGTAAAGCCAGAAACTGCCCCGAGTCTTTCAATTTGTACGTCCTTCTGATGCCCCAGTCTGTGCTCAGAGGCCCTAAGAGTTTGCCTCCCACATCGTTGCCAGTGTCCTTTCTCCATCCAATCCTCTGGTGAATCTATAGCTAATGTTTGTTTTTTTGTAAAGCAACTTCTCTCCTAAAGACCATTTCACATCTACTTGTCCAAATTGTACCTTATAGGACTTGCACAGCCCCATGCTGATTTTTTTTTAACTCAGCTGGCACACAGTACAATTCCACTCCTTTTTTTTTTTTAACTGTATTAGTAATAAAATTGGCACTGGGAGAGAGATAAGAGTGATACTACCAATGATAAAGAGTCAAGACACTCATCCGAATCTCCTCTCTCTAGCGCAACCTTCCTTGTATGAATGGATTCAGATCTGCCTGTTGAATTTGAAACCCTTAACTTGTGCTTGGAATAACAATCCATTCTGTTTTCCCCAAGCATTTATTTGACTCTTGGCCCATCTCCGTCTGGTTAACAAATGTGCTTTTAATACTTTTGTTTTGGATTTTAGTCTTTTAATAGGTGTCTCTGCCACATATGTAGCTGTGGCCCACACCATCTGGAACTGTAAGTCAGCCCTGCCCTCCATGCATTGATCTGGAAAGTTAAGATGTGGCAGAGTCACATTATGAAGATGTGGTGTGGGGCTGGTCTCTGGAAAGAAGTCGGTTTTTTAAGGAATGTGGTGAGAACAAATTGAATGATGAAATACATCAAGCCACACCCAGTCCAAGGGATAAGATCTATACTAACACCCATGTGTGTAGGCAGAGGCACCACGTAAACTCCAAGCCTGGCAATATCCAATGAGGACTATCCCATGGGCAACAGGCAAAGCATCCATGGGTCATTAGCTACCTACCCCCAGGCATTGACAGAATTCCCTGATAGGTGAATTGTTGTAGGCTTTGGAGAAGTGTTTTTTGACATATTACCAAGATAAGGAGTTTATCACAGTACATTGTGGCAAAGGGCCAGTTCTCTGGACCAAGACACAGAATGAAAGTTGAAATGATTATGACTGACATTAAGCATTCACATCATGGCAGGATCTTTGCTGTGTATGTTTCTTTCCTGTATACATTTAGTGAACCCTTGATAAGTGAGTGAAAACAGAACTTCTTTTAGTTATTATAACAGACAGTGATACGGCCAAATACCAAGTGCTATCAGGATTATTATCTTCATGCTACAAAGAGAGAGAGTCATAAAATTCAATAGGACAGTCCAAATTTACTCCCAAGCCAGTCAGAACACCAAAAGCTGGTATATACTTCTCCAATAACAACACTTCCAGTAAAGCACTGGTACTCTTTGTCCTATTGTGTAATAATGCGAGATCCTGAGTCCAAAAGTTATGTCACTTATAGTCACCCTGTCTTGTAGTATAACATATAGACTACACATGATTGACTGAGTTAGGAGGTCAAAAAACGAAATAACAGTAATATAAATAACAAACAGATACTTTTGCAAAAGGTTTAGGAGAGCATGGCTGTTCAATGGCAGATCTGTTGATGTGTGTGCTCTATAACATCTTTGCAAGGAGAAACAATAGAAGACATTTTGGAAAATATCCTACCAAAGATTTTTTGATATCAACTAAAGTGATTTTACTCTAGTTCCCCTTGGATGCCTGTCTTTGTAATACAGATGTGAAGTGAAAACTACAGAATCATGAATTGGTGCATAAAAGCTCCTGGCAAGACTTCACTTTTCCACTTTCTCCAATTCATCAAATCTTTCCATGGGGCTGAGAAGGACTTTCAGAAATATTCAGTATGATGTTTTCTGAACATCTGGTCAACCTCTTTGGTTGGGAGTTAAAATTAAATAGCACAGCTATGAATATATTTACATAAATCAGACTTGGAGTTTTATTTGTAAATATAAGCTTTGGCTGTCTGATAGGATGAGAACACCCCTAAAGTGTTCTGCTTGGCAAACCCATCATCTATTAACAACAATGGTAATTATAAACGCTCCATGGCATCTTCACAGTTAAGTAAACCAATCTATGTAGGGCTCAGAAGCTCAGACTCTAGGATATTTCATAGACCAAGAATATAAAAAAATGGAATGAAACTTAAATTTAACACCTTTTAACTTTGCTAAGTCAAAGTATTTAATACCTCCATCATTTTATTAAAGCAACAGATATGTTAACCATCAAAGGGAAAGGCCAAACGCTCATAATAAAAAAAAAATTCAGTTGGAAGCACAACATAACATTTTCCCTGTAGAATCTCAAGCCTCATCCAAATTGGCAACAGAAAATAACACTGGGAAGCAATGCTTGATGCTCCTAGATAGTGTGGATTTATCTCTAAAATTAGTGCTAGGGGCTATGGACTTGCCTTGCATATTTGTGCTGCTTCTAGCTAGTAACTGTGGCTGCTTTCAATTTCAGGTCTATGGAGGCACTGAGGCCTTTGATAAGTGGAAATAATAGGCACATCTTTCATTTAAAATCACATGAAGATTATGTAGAGATCATGCTGGCTTTAGGGATCTTTGTGCCCTATTTTCTACCTTTCTCCCCAGTAAAAGTTCTTATTCCTCTAGGCAGCCTTCTGACCCACTTGAGATCAGTCGTCCATGGTTTGTCTTCCTTATCAGAAATATGCCTCCATTCTTCTTTCCCAAGAAAGCTCCTTCACTCCTACAAAACAGGGGGACTTGTTCATAACAAGCAATGAAGAACAGCAATCTTGCTTGGAGGCTATAAATGAAATCAGCACAACTGGGAAGGACTCAGAGGGTGAAGTGTTTGCTATATGAACAAGAGAACCTGCCTTTGGTTCCTCAGCAGCCAAATGAAAGCTGGACACAGCCTAAGTGCTGTAATCCTAGCAATTGCTTAGAGACAGTTGGCTCTCTCTGGAGCTCTGGCCAGCCTGTGGAGTCAAACTGATGAGCTTCTGGTTCAAAGAGACCTTGTCTCCAAAAATAAAGTGGAGAGCAATAGAGGGAGACACCTGATGTCAGTCTCTGCCCATCATATACATTTGGAAACATTTATGTGTATCAACACATATGCATATATTGTACACATCAGAAATAAAATGAGTAGAATATGATTCATTTATAATGTGACAATTGTGTGACAGAAGCTGCTCCAGAGTGTGATATTGATGGCACTATCAGGTGAGTGGCGTGTCTTTTCTTCTCTAGTTAATACACAGAGAAAAGAAGCCCAGCATGTAATCAATGATTTGCTTAAGGTCATGAAAACAAGGGTGGGTTGGCATAGATGTATCTTTTCAACCTACTGTACTGCCTTTGGACTGAATCACAAGTTGCATGTGTACTATGACTGAGCACAGACTACAGCACCTCCAGAGGTCATTGCATTTACCTCTTCAACCTCTCATTGATCACCAACCTACTCTGTGAAGCAACAACATTTGTCATGGTCACCAGTAATCTCCATCTTGCCAGTGGAGTGTTCGGGTTTTTTTTTTTTTTTTTTTTTTTTTTGGCCCTTATCATTCCAGAACTTTCAGAAAAGTGACACGAGAGACCAGAATTCTTTCTTCACTTGACTTCTGGGATGCCATGTTTCCTGCTGCTTTGTGGTAAGCTACTGTTCTTACCACTTCAGAATACTTGATGATGCATCCCTGGGGCCAGGGCAGAGTTGCGGTAGGTCTTACTTCTTAGTTCTTCTCTTCTTTCTGTTGCTTGGTTACACAGGGAACCTTATCCAGTTCCGACTTTAACCACTAAAGTGGTGAATCATTGAGTCATATGGCCTTCTCTAAACTCCAGATTCATATCTTAACTGCCTGATTAGGTCTCTAATGCCCTGAAGTCGCCGTGTCCACCTGCCCATCTGTAGTCTCATTAAATGACCCCATTATGTGCCTGTCTTCTGAACCAATCTTGAAGAATCATCCTACAAGTAACCTACTGGTGAGCACCTGACGGTGCTTTCCAAATGGATGCCAGTCATCACCCCTGACCTGAACCATTGCCGTCTCTCCTGATGATTTCTGTAGCAGCCCGTTTCCACTCTTGTCCTCCACACTTTCTTAGTGTGGACCCTTCTCCAGAGGTTCATCTCCTCCCTTCACTTACACCTCTTCCCATGTATCTCCATCCTTCATGAATCTTCCTCATGCACCATACACTTCTGGTTCTCTATAGTCTGTTTAGTTTTCCTTCACCTATATTTAGTCCTATCTGATGTTATGTTAGATGTTTATTGATTTATTGCTCTGGCCTCTACTACAGAGTAAGCCCTCCCCAAGGGCAAAATTTTTATCTTTTCAATTTCCTTATTCTAATGAAGGCACTTGGTAAGTTTTCTGGAGTAATGATGAATAAATGGATATGTCTCAAGAGTTTGTTTTTAATTAACATATAATATTACTTCTTATTTGTGGATCAACACAGCAGTAATTTCTTTTAAAAATCCTGGCTAGGCCTTTGTCTTTACTAAATAGTAAATACATTAAATAATACAGTAGGGTATTAATACCATCATTTTATAGAGGAGACACCAGAACTATTGTTGTAGTCCAATCATTTGGAAGACAATACAGCTAGCAATCAACTCCCTTATTTTTGTTTCATAAAAAAATTGGCATTCATTTTAATGTAGGAATGAAGGTGTTGACGGGATGCCGCAACAATTTAGTTCAGCATATTGTGTAAGACAATTGAATATTCATGTGCAAAAATGCATTTAGACACTTACTTGACATCATTCTCATAGGTGTGTGTGTATTCCAAATATATGTTCAAAAAGAATACACATCTATTCAAAATGAGTGAGCTAGAGGCACAGATATAAGAAGTAAGATTATAAAATTCTTAGGAAAAAAAAGTTTAGGGCTGGAGAGATGGCTCAGCAGTTCAGAGCACTGCCTGCTCTTCCAGAGGTCCTGAGTTCAATTCCCAGCAACTACATGGTGGCTTACAACCATCTGTAATGGGATCTGATGCCCTCTTCTGGTGTGTCTGAAGACAGCTACAATGTCTATATAAAATGAATAAATCTTTTTTTAAAAAAAGTCTAAAAGTACAGATTCTGATAACCTTGGATTAGGCCTTTTTTCTTTCTTAGCAAGACATATGAAGCAACAAGGAGAAAGAGATAAATTGGACCTCATTGAAATATGAAAACTTGTATCTTGCAATGCAGTATCAAGCAAATGAAAACACAATCCACCAGATAAGACAGTCACAAGAAATTTATCCCATTAGACTTAAATGTTCAGAAACACTAAGAACTGTTACAGTTCAAAGAAGATAAGCAATCCAGATGAAAAAGTTAAAGAATTTTAATTCATTCATCCCTCAAAGACAATGCAAGACATTCACACAGATCCTTGGTGGGACAGGTGCTAATCACAGTCTCTCTAGGAGGGCTTAATTGAAAAAGCTGGGCAGGTATCACCTATTGGGAAACTTGAGCCCACTGCTGGTATAGAAAGAAAAGAAGGGAGGGAGTGAGGGAGGGAAGAAAAAAATGTAAAACGCTAGCTATTCCCACTTCCCTAAAAAATTAAACCATGCCAGGCAGTGGTGGTGCACGCCTTTAATCCCAGCATTTGAAAGGCAGAGGCAGGCAGATTTCTGAGTTCAAGGCCAGCCTTGTCTATAGAATGAGTTCCAGGACCGACAGGGCTATACAGAGAAACCTTGTCTCAAAAACATACCCCCCAAAAAAGCAAAAAACAAACAAACAAAAACTAAAACAAAGAAACAAACAAACTTAAACATAAACATATTCAGAGATTTGTGTCCATTGTACAACTGTCTACATGAAACACATGGAGTATCCAGATTCATCTTTTCTGCTTCATGTTTTTCCCAGGTTTGAGGAAGAAACAAGATGTAAATCCTGGGATTTCCTTTAGGTAAGGGTCAGTGGGACACACTAAAAACTTTAGTGTGTACTTGATTTAGAAGGGCGCTCATTTATGGAGTTGTATTTTCATATGCCTTTCTTTCTTTCTTTCTTACTTTCTTTCTTCTTTCTTTCTTTCTTTCTTTCTTTCTTTCTTTCTTCCTTCCTTCCTTCCTTCCTTCCTTCCTTCCTTCCTTCCTTCCTTCCTTCCTTCCTTCCCTTCCTTCCTTCCTTCCTTTCTTTCTTTCTTTCTTTCTTTCTTCTTTCTTTCTTTCTTTCTTTCTTCTTTCTTTCTTTCTTTCTTTTTATCCCGTGTTACCTATTTTTTGAGACAGAGCTTCTCACTTGCCTGGATTGCTAGCTGGCCAAGGGAGTCCCAGGGATACATCTGTATCTGTCTTTCCCCCACCCCCCCACCCCCCCCAGCTGGATACATCTGTATCTGTCCTCCAACCACACACACACCACACAGCTGGGATACATCTCTATCTCTCCCCCGAGCTGGGATACATCTGTATCTGCCCCCCTCCCCCCCCCCAGCTGGGATCACAGACAAGTGCTGCATGCTCCACTTCAAAATGTGGGTCCTGGGGATCCAACCCCAGTCTTCAGCTTTCATGGGTGACACTCTACTGACCTAACCGGTAGAGCCTCCGAGGGCTTTAGGAAGTGCCTTGAATACAGCACATCCATGTACCTAAACACCCTGATTTCTATCGCTTTCAAAAGGAACCAGTGATAATAAATATCACAAGCTAGTACTTTAAACACTTTACTCCTATCATGCTGTCACAGTTCTCTTACACATACTCTCTCACAAAAGGAGTATCCCCTTCATTTTAAAGATGAAAAAAGGGAGTTAAGTGACAGAGGACCCGAACCCACCCCAACCAAAGAGCGAGCACGGGGCCTGGACCTCGGTCCCCCACACAGATGCAGCTGATGCACAGCTCAGTGTTCGTGTGCATCCCGAACAACCGGAGCTGGGGCTGTCCCTAAAGCTGTCGCCTGCCTAGCTGGGCTTCCTAGCCTGGACTCAGTGGGGAAAGGATGCACCTATCTCTGCAGAGACTTGATGTGTCAGCGTGGGAGTCACCCAGGGGAGCCTCCACCCTCTCAGAGGAGAAGGGGAGGGGAGAAGAGGGAGGGGCTAGGACTTGGGGAGCAGTGATGTAAAGTGAATAATAATAAAAAAAAAAAAAAAAAAAAAAAAAAAACAGTGAGGGAGCACCCTGCCTTGAGCCAAGCAGTCAGTCACATGACGATGACGCTGCAGACCAGGCTTTCCGACCCCTGCCTGTCACACCTGAGCGTGACTCGGCGCATGCTCGTCTCCCTCAGGGGCGGAGCCCTAACCCATCTTGTTCTCATCAACAAACCTTGCTGCTAGGAGTTGTTCTTCACTGTTCTTTCGATACTTCTAAAACACGGCATGTAACTTTTTGGTCAGTTTCGTTACCTTTTCAATACTATAGGGAACTATAGGTTTCTTAAAAAAGAAACCGGGGGGAGGGGGGGGGAAAATCGGGTAAGCGTTTGTTTCATTAAGAAGAAAAGACTTCATCTTCTAACACTTTGCTTTTTTTGAAGTCTGCTATGACGCTAGAAGAATGTTCTGAATAAAGCAGGTGCTCGGCAGCAGACACCATTAGTTCAGCACTCGTTAATCAAAGTGTCAAACTAGCGTGTATGTGACTCCCAGAAAAGCATTGTATCCCATTTCAGAATCTTCTTCATTTACCAATTCTACATAACTATTCATGGCCTTATCTGATATCTTCATTTATATAGAACATTTATTTCATTTATCTAGCAGCACAAGTCTGAAACGATACGCTCACTAAGACCTTCAACTACGGCCAGAGGGGCGTCCTGCCAGTGTTCTTACAGAGTTTGGCTGAGACCCTTAAACTGCCACAAATACATCAAAACACATCTTATGTTTTCATCTCCCAACAAATAAACCAGAAATTATGCTTTATAGTGCAAAAAAAATTTGTTTTCATATTTTCTTCAAATAAAACTTAGAAACGTACACCTGCTCATGAAAATGCCAGCTATCTGAAAAGAACAACAAATGCAGGGGCCTGCAGAGAGCACCACAGCTGTTCGCCGCACAGATGCTATGCAGAAGCCACAGAAGTGCCAATCCAGGATTCAGAAGGTTCTGGAAAGCCCTCCATGTTGACTCAAAAAGACCTGATGCATTTTCTCTTTACAAGCCAAGCCGTCCCATAACTTAAAAGGGGAGAAATGGCTGTCTACAAAAGCGTAAAGCACACCTTACAATTCCAGTCATCTGGGGGAATAGCCCAACTATTGATAGCATACGCAACCTGAACAAGGTCTTTAGAGATACCCACTTTGGTCGATAGATATACCCAAGTTATAAATTAGTTACAGTTGCCAGCCCATTGTGAGGAAGCTGTAATTTATTAACCCTCCACACTGATTCAAAAGAAACCTTGAAATACAGATGCAGATAAAGGTATGAACCACGCTTTTCCCCTCCCACCAGGCGGTTACCGGGAATGACACTCAGGTCCTCTGGTTGGCTGCAGGCACCTTTACCAGATGACACACCTCCCGTCCCCACGGTACAATTGTTTCCTTCCAAGTAGAAGATGAACGAATACTTCTCTCCAGAACTGCCATGTGGAGCCCAGCAATCCGAAGTAAGGACAGTTGCAGTGGATTAACGATGCCTGCCCAGCAATCCAATCTCACGTTGGTTCTTGGTGGTGGAGCCCAGCATGGCCTCCCCAGGCCCACACTGAGCCACATTCCTATGCTGCTGAGCCTCTGCGGAGATGCTGGCCACTGCTGCACGAGCCGGGGTGAACTGGCGCTGGAGTGCTGTTGCTGGAAGCCTTCCTTCTGCAGCCCTGTATGTATTCCACTATACCCTCGCACCCAGCACAGGACCTTCCTCTCCTAAAGATCTCATTAAAATTAAACACACAGTTTATCCTGTGAGGGCAATCTACCACTAGAGTGCACGTGAGACTGATAACTCTTCCATCTATGCCATAGGACCCAGCAAAGTGCCTTTCCCTAAAGAGGCATATTGAATATTAATACATGGACTTATATTCTTTCTCTCTCTCTCTCTCTTTCTTTCTTTCTTTCTTTCTTTCTTTCTTTCTCTCTTTCTCTCTTTCTCTCTCTTTCTCTCTCTTTCTTTCTTTCTTTCTTTCTTTCTTTCTTTCTTTCTTTCTTTCTTTCTTTTCTTTCTTTCTTTCTTTCTTTCTTTCTTTTGAATTAATGTATATGAGTACACTGTAGCTGACTTCAGGCACACCAGAAGAGGGCATCAGCTCTCATTACATATGCTTGTGAACCACCATGTGGCTCCTGAGAATTGAACTCAGGATCTCTGGAAGAGCAGCCAGTTTTCTTAACCACTGAGCCATCTCTCCAGCCCACTTACGTTCTAATTATATCAACTTCAAATCCCTATTTCCACCTGTCTGCGCCCTCGGTTTTCTACATTTTCATCTGGATCCTCTGGCAGTCAATTTGCTTAATACCAAGAGAAAAGGATGTTTAGGGGCAGCTATGGGAAGAGGTACAGTTGGTGTTTTCAAGAGGAACTGGGTACAAAATGTCTCAGTTAGAAACTCTCCCCCTTCAGGCTGGAGAGATGGTGCAGCAGTTAAGAGCACTGACTGCTCTTCCAGAGGTCCTGAGTTCAAATCCCAGCAACCACATGGTGGCTCACAACCATCTGTAATGGGACCATCTGGTATGTCTGAAGACAGCTACAGTGTACATAGATATAATAAATAAATACATCTTTAAAAAAAAGAAAAGAAAAAAGAAACCCTCCCTGCCTATCTCCCTGGGTCCAGTTTAGTTCCTGATTGCTGTTCCAGGACAATTCCCCTCTGGTTTAGTTCCATGACCTTCACAGACTCCATTGAGGAAAAACACCAGACCAGACCTTGGATTCTTCTGGGCAATTTCATGACGCTTTTTCCACTGCTGATAAACTCTGATAGTGGACCAAGGGACGCAAAACCAACCAACCAACCAACCAACCAAATGCAATCCTTCACAATGGCCAATGCTGGGTTTCAGATGCAAAGTGTGTTTGCTATGTGTGTTCAACACGGCGAAGGGTCTAGAGCTATCACGTGACATCCGAACTTAGCACTCTATGAGGCAAAAACAGAACGTGCATTTTTACACTCTATGAATGATAATAATTACCACTGACTCTAAAATAAGCAATCCCATATTTGTTTTCAAGCTAGGCATGTTACTTGAGAATATTCAAAAACATTTGCTAAGGGAGTGTGCGCACTGCAGACTTCCATCAAAATCCATCTGTCTGAATCTATGAACTGGCATTGCCCCAGCTGGGAAATTCAAGTCTACACAACAAAAGCTCCTTATGTCCATGGTGAGGGCTCATACCTAATTTAGAAACAGGGCCATTTTATCCAGAATTCAAACTCTAAATAGATTTTGTGAGTATGTTATTCTTCTAAACTAACTCCATTAAACACAAACCCCAAACTCGAAATTGAACAGAGAGAATTTAAGGTTGAAAGCTAAGGTGATCACAACTCCTTATTAAAAAAAAAAATTCTACAAATCCTTCATAAAAACAACTTGAAAATACTCATGTAGATTTTTTTTCTAGAAGGCGGTGGTCCTCACATCTTCCCCATATGATTTTTATTTCTGTAAGGAAATGATGTTTGTGTATTTACAGAGGATTAAGATGGCCGAGTGACCAAAATCTGAAAGAACACCGCTTCAGTAGTTAACAGATATGTGCCTCGGTCGCACCGTGAGGGTCATAATCAGTCTGCATCCGTGGCATATTTCTCCCCAAACCTGTTGTTCTGGATGTGAGTGCTTCTGGATGTGGGTGTTTTTCCAGCCCTTTGTTCATGTGCCCTAAGAGGGTTTTCACCGCCATTCAATTTTATTCTCTGTCCCTCTCTTCCTCCCCCTCCCCTCCCCACACAATGGAAAGGAGGGGAGGGGGTTGGAGGGTGGTTGCTGTCCCTCTCTGCACCTTGGCCAGCTGGGCAAGCTCTCCCTGTGCAGCAGAGGTGCTGCTTCAACTGGAGTCTTAAGTGAAGGCTCAGCTGAACTTTACTTCAGCCTTGGCTTAGGTCACTATAGTGAACCAACGGGAAGAAAGGGCTTTGGGGGGGGGGGTCTTCTGCTTCCAGAAACCCAAGTGTTCTATACAGAGAGAAGAAATAAAAGAGACAAGAATAAAAACCAAGAGAGACTTCTAGAATGATGTGGGCTTTTGATTTTTTTCAGAGATTAAAGGCGTGCGCCACCACTGCCTGGCTTAGCCGTCGACTTCAGAAGAGTGTGAAGGAGATTTGCACCCCTCCCTTTCCTCCAAGAACACGAACCCTGTACCCAGTGGGAACAAATAGGAGAGGTCCCTTGCAAAGCCACTGCGAGAATCACAGGATGCAGAACACCATTTTAAATAAGTAACAGGAATAAACAGGAAACCTCCGTCAGCGCACCTGGCATCCCTCTGGCTGCCTGCCTGGGCCAGCAAAGTCCTGGGGAGGTTCGCTGGAAGTTCGATTCTCTCACTTGGGCACCTCACAGTCACCAAGCTTTTCTAAGAGGTGGTGGAGGTGAGAGGCTAAATTTGAGATGAGATTTCAGCTTGGCTTGTTTTGAGATAAAGTAAGGTCAAGCAGACATGATAGTCTATCTGCCATGTTCCCTGGCTTCAACTATTGTCCTCGGTTTCTTCCTGTGCTCAGTCAATTAGGGAGGAAACACACAGGGAAGCCCTGTCAGGGCCTCTGTTTGGGGATGAAATGGTGTTTTCATAGAGGGCCTACGGATCAATTGTCTCTTAATTTCCTGGAACATGTGTTTTGAATGTAAGCTCTTGGGCCTCCATCTGGCCAGTTTTCCTCGCTAATTGTGTGGTCTGAAAGGGCCGAGTGTTTCTTTTATACTAAAACCTGGTTATCAATAAAGTGTCTTTGCCTAAGTGTCTCCACGTAGGCAGTCTTATATTATCTTAGGAACACAGTCCTTTCTCAGCGTCTGCGGCTGCTGTGTCAACTGCTGCTGGGTCAGTCTGTACAACCATTCACTCACAAAGGCTCCAGGCACCAATTTTTTCCCCATGCAGCAAATTCAAATTTTGTTTTCTTCTGGTAATTTTAATCTTTGATTGGTAGAGTTCATGGACACAAGGCCCAAGCATACAGAGGACTCTCGGGAGTTCTGGCAACCCACCAACGCCTGACTTACTGAGCCTCACACTTTTTTCCGTTTGAGTGTTTATTCCACCTCCGATTGAGGAAAACTTCTGGTGCTTTGTGACTGGGTAGAAAGCCACCAGGAGCTCTTGCTCAGATCCTACTTGAATGAACTTTGGTTGGATCAAGCAAATAAAATGAATGTAAACATCACCCGCTGGGATTATAAGTATTCTATTTGCTGACATATGCTTAGGGCAAAAAAAAAAAAAAAAAAAAAAAGCAGTCATTGTAAAAAGCTTTGGTGGTGTGCCTAAGTTGGGTATTTATGAGTGCTTCTGGTTTAGTGCACTGCATTGTATATGTGATTTTACAGCAATGTTGTATTTTTAAATAATATAACTGATACACACACACACACACACACATATGTAAAAATCTGTTCTCTCCACCAGAAAGATTTTCCTTGAGAGCCCATACTGATGGGTGCCTAGAACCATTTTCATATTGCTTTCCTGAGTATACTTTACAAGTGTCAATGGTACCTGTACATGACTTTCCAGTATTCAACATATTGCTGTTAACATTGTAAACAAATAGATAAAACTTTTAAGGACGGGGAAAGTCACCCTTTCAAACACATTCCAACGGTGCCACATTTCTGCTCCTTGAGCACGGACTTTCTTTAAGATAATTAGGTCTTTCCGGGTCTAGTCTGGTGAAAAGAGTGTGGTTAATCATTGGGTTTCCAAAACTGAAATCATACCAGAGGGGTAAGAAATATATGAAAAAATAATATATATATTATTATTTATTTATATATTATAAATATATTATAAATAATATAAAGATATATTTATATATTATATATAAATATTTAATATATTATAAATAATATATTTATATATAATACATATTATAATATATATAAATATATTATTATATATATATATATAGTTCAAAAGTTGGCGGTTTCTAGAGAGGTACTGTTAGGGTAAGGAGGCAAGGTAGTGATGTCACCAGTATGCAGCATTTCAGTGTACGTAGGGATCAATCTTATTTTGGTGGGACCTTGGTTAATACACTGCATGTTGTTTCTTCATTATGTGCGGCCTCTCCAGGGTTCTGTGGCAAGTTTCTTTCCTCCAATAAAGGATTCCTTTCTGTGGTTTTTAGATGAACCAGGAGGTTAGCATAGTCACTGTATCTGACATGTTATAAAGTGGTTTCCCCTACACCAATACTCAGAGTTCTGAGGGCCCGTGGGACAGATCAGCTGGTTAAATCTTTCAGAAGCCAGGCCTACAGTCATATAACACTATAGAGTCTAAAGGATTTCATATAAATGAAGGTGTTAATGGTACTGCTCTGTACGGGGCATTAGGATGAATCCAAATGATGCAGATGGCAGGCTTGATGGGCCTTCCTGCCCAAAGGGCAGGGCCCAATCAGTAACTCTTAGGGGTTTGTTAGATTCTCTATTGGAGAAAGAAATGGTTTTGGACAGTGGAGAAGTTCGTTAATCTTTTTGAGAGAAAGAGTAAGAGGATGGAATTCTAAGATAGATCGGACTTTGTCTCGCATCCTCTCAGCAGATTCCCAAATTTAGCCCATGATTCCCTTGGGGTCATAAGTACAGCAGGGTTGTTTCCCACATTCCCAGCTGAGGACAAGGTCACAACCAGCTCTCTAGGGGGCGGGGGCGGTGACTTAGCGGACGACTGACAGTTGGGATCAAGCCCTGCACTGTAGGCAGTTGTTTTCCACTAGCAGTCTACAGTCTTTCATATGCAGATAATTTGTGATGCAAGAATCCAGTTCAATGCTTCTCCTCAAGAACTCCACAGAGCAGCTACTTCCTGCGTGCCTCTTTGTTGTTGCCCTGGTGACATTTGAGAGGCCCTCGGGCAAGTCTGAGGACTGAGGGCAACCATGTGAACACAACGGGCAAGTGTTACAGTGCAGCTGTTCAGGGAAGACTTTGGAATTGCAGTTGTGCACCATGAATTAGAACTTTTCTTCTGGCTTCTCTCCCCTCCCTGGACTCTTGTCAGTATGTTGCAAACATTAATTCAGCTTTCTGTGAGAAGTTGAGCTAATGCATAGCCAAAGAACTGAAAGAAAATTAAGCCACTACTGGGACTATAGTAAAACCAGAGGATTAGAAAGCTTCTTACGATTAATTTAAGAAGTCATTAACATGTATCAACTCTTCGAAAGAATGCATGTTAGCTTATTTGTTTTTATTTACCCAGTACCTGGTACACAGGTTAACTTCAAACCTGCAAATCCAAGCAACTGCACGCAGGCTAGCAGTGAAGAGGCCTTGAGCACAGGAAGAGGGGAATCCTGGGAGCTCCTGCAGGACGCTAACTCAGCAAGAGCCATTTCCATAAGCATGGCTGCCTGGCGTGACTGACTTCATGCTCGTTGTGATTGTCCATGTAAGAACCGTTCTTGAGCAAATTTATAAAACCAAGGCGTTTTAAAAGTGTAGCTATGAGTCCGGAGAGATTGCCCAAGAGTTCAGAGCACTGCCTGTTCTTACAAGCAGCCAGGTTCAATTCCCACCATCTCCATAGTGACTCACAGCCACCTGAAACATCAGCTTCAGGGGAACTGATGCCCTATTCTGGTCTCCTCAGGCACTAGGTATGCACTTGATACACAAACATACATTATGGCAAAACACTCATACACATTTTTTTTTTCTAAAAGCATAGACACAAAAATTAACAGGGACTTGTGAGGCTTATGACAGAGTAAAGAAAAAAATTCACATATTTACACGTAGATAAACCTTGACTTGAGATCACAGGACTATGTCCAAATTATCTATCAGGATTTTAAAACATCTTAAGTTAAAAATGCATATAATATACCTATCCTGCCAAACACCATGCTCATAGCAAGGATGCCTTAAATGTGCTCAGTTACACTAGCCTATGTCTGGGCACTCTCATCTGACACAAAGTGTCTTTTATAATGAAGTGAAAGCTACTTCGTGTGTGTGTGTGTGTGTGTGTGTGTGTGTGTGTGTGTGTGTATGTGTGTGTGTGTGTGTGTATGTGTGTGTGTACAGCAGGATGTTTCAAAGAAATAGTGGATGGGGAAACTCCAAGTACCAATATGCAAAACAAACAAACAAAACCCAACAACATTGGCAATAGCTTGTTGTCAAGGACGGTTGACTCCACACCCATGATGCTGTGTGCCTGGGAGCTCTAGCTCCTGCCTGCTGTTTAAGAGAGATCAAGAGATCTCAAGAGGGAATCAGACCACATGCTACTATCTCAGGACAAGAGCAACATTCACGACATGGAGAGTGTTTTCTATTGAAGGCATGTCATCTTTGCACCAGTAGAAAGTCATTAAGGTGGCAATCACCCACAATCCAAATTTGTTTTAAAAACGGTAGGAATCTGCTATGGGCAGAAAGAAGACAAAGTGTAAGGGGCAGACCTGTGGCTTGCCTGCTTCTCCCGCCTCAGCTGACCCACCTGCTTCTCCCTGAGTTTTGGCAGAATGGGGAGGGTCACTGACGTCACTTTTCTCCTTCTTCTCAGGTTCTGTCCTTCCTTCACAGACTGTGACTTTGTGGCTCCTCCTTCACCAAAATCCACGTCATCTTCAATGGCTTTCTCAAGCCACGAGCACTGTACTCATTATGGAGGTTTAGACTTTGTGTCCTTTACACACTTTTATTCTCGAGCAGAGAACAGCCAATAATCTAACACGGAGTACTCGCTCAGTATTCCAGCTATGTTTAAGTACAGCTTTGGGGGAAATGTTTTTTCAATTGAATATCTTAGAGACAACTTATTCAGTTAATTCCCCTTAAGATACTTCCAAGTGAATGAGCTAAAATACTTTGTCCCATTTACGTAACAAAGGATCGTCACACACCACTTTTGACATTCTTCATCAAGCCCTGGGCCTTAAAACTAGGAACTAAACAGTTTATGTGAAACTGAGATATAAAGTAAGGTGAACGTTTCTGGGAAGCTGTTAAAGTTTCTTGCTTGCACTGCTGGCTTCTATTGTCTTTTCTTCTTGTCTTTATACCTACTTTATGGTTCTATTTATCCACGCAAACTGCCTAAGATACCAAGAATTCAGCTGTCGGAAGTGGGGTTTCCAGCCCTCTGACCCACATCAGCACCCTTTCTAGTCTCCAGTTCCCTGACATTTTTTTCATGATATTCATAACACTCACAATAATAGATTATTATTATTAATTAAATTATGTATTTATTATTTTCCATCTCTACCAGTCAAATGGAAGCCATGTAAAACCATGGGTTTTTAATTTGTTGTGTTCAACACCAAGTTGGTTTTTCCTACTAGATGCTAATAAACATTTGCTGAATAAATAGAGTGAATGTGAATCTTGGCATATCCTGAAAATAAAGTTATGATTTGAGAATTTTTTAAAGATATGTGGTTTTCTTTAGTTTCTTTATTATACATGAAAATGGCCTCCAAGAAATTTTGCATCTTAGACAGAAGATAAATGAGACATTTATTGTCAATGAGGACTTGTCCATTTTCTTCACCTTGGCCTGATGTGTAACAATTTCCTCCAAAGAAAAACCTTCCATCTTCAGGGGAAAGCGCCTCAAGACACAGAATATTCTAAAGCAAGATGAAGCAATCTGTCTGGAGAAGTAGATAACTCAAAGACTTCAGGAAGTCCCTGACACTTACCAGACTAACTTGGTCCCTCCCTACACAAGGTTATACAAGTAGTAAAGGCTTTAGAGAAATATTCTCAGGGGAGCCAAGCTACCTGGAAGCCAGCGATCAGATCAGCAGCTTGTAAGGAGCTCAGAGTCCTCTAGGTGCCTGGAAAATATATTCCCCAACCTGTTGAACTGTTCCTGGGTTTTATGAGCCATCACTCATGCTATTGGCAACGCTACCTGTGAGTCAGGCATGTTCCTGTGAGTAACCTGTCACTCATATTTCTATAAGTACACTCAGTAAAATTCATCCCATCAAGTTCGACTTTACGGTGTCCGTACTTTGGTCTGCCCTCGGTTCTTACGGGGTGAGTAGATGCTTGCTTGTGTCTCTCCAGGAATAGTGTCATGCAAGACGTACAATAACAGTAGTTCATTTCCTTAGGTTATTAGTGAGAAGGAGTCTTGAAGACAAGGTGAACATTGGCCTAATGACACCAGTGACTTCATCAGAGACTGGGTAGCACAAGGCATGTCAATCATTTGATCTTGACGATAACCCAGGTAGGACCTGAGGTAGCCATTACCGCGTAAAGCCATTTCAGTCACCCCCAGAGTGAAGATAGTACCAGGCACTCTATAAACAAAGAGACAATCAAATCACATGGGAAAGTTTGTTTTTTTTTTTTTGTTTGTTTGTTTTTGTTTTTTGTTTTTCAAAAAAAAAACACATACAACTTCCTTTTCCCCATCTTCTGACACAACTGATCTGGCGAGGACATGCACTGGATTTCAGAAAACCTTACCAACAGGTCTGGTGTGCTGTCAGGTTTGGGAGCTGTGGGTTCAAGAAACAGCAACTGACTGGCGTGGACAGAACTGAGCTCACACGGACAATGGTGAGCAGAAGAGCAAACATGGGGTAGAAGCTTGAATTCAAATTCCCTCTGCCGCTCTCTGGCCATGGGACCTTTGGGAGTCGTGAATTTCCTTTTCTTCCACTGAACAATTAATGTAATAGAGACCATTGCGCCCACCCACGTCGCCCCTATGAGGATCTTTGTGAGCACTGGTTGATTTTTAACCTACTTTTCTAGTAATGGGCAAACACGTAGAGCTGCAAAGCACTGAACAAAGGTTCAGGGTCATCATGCATCACCACCATTACTGCAGGAGAGACCCAGGGATGCTGAAATGTCAGCACACTCCCCTCAGGTACACCCTGGGTTGTCTCGAAGCAGCTGTGGTACAGTTCTCTGGAAGTAGTACTCCCTTGTCTCTAGGACACCCATGAAATGCTATGACACCTTCAGTGCTAGAGACCGGGGGAATAGGGCCTGGGTCTTTGTACCCTCCGAGTCTCACAAATGTGTGTGTTGAGCAAGTCACTTGACTTCTCCAGACCCCGGCTTCTCTGCGATGAAATGAGAAAGGCAATGGAACATGTGACTATCAAGCTGTGCCCCAAGCAAAGTATTTATGGGTGTCAGGGGTTGAAGCTGCTCAGGATCAGATTGTATTCCCCGAGCCCATGCCCAGAGGCTGCTTTCTCTCAGAGGAAGTGTACCTCTGTCTGCATCATCAGCCTGGGAAGAAGCCTTTTCCTAAAAGGTGGTACAATTCTGTCTGTGTTAACAGTTGTTCTGATGCCTCCTACCAGGATGTCTGGACACTAAATATGAGGAGGGAAATGTTTAGCATGGTGTTGGGCACCTTACAAGGTAGCTGTTAACAGAAAGTTAATAGAATGACATCTGTCATCTGTTGCTATGCATTGCAATGCTAAATACTGGCCCTCAAGGTCTGCTAGTCCCCTGATGAGGAGGTCCTCAGGGATCAGGATCCCCTCATCAGCCACACCAAGTGATGCTATGTAACTTTGCTCCTTAATGTAACATTATTGGTTAAGTAAAATTGCCTATAGTCTATAGCTGGGCAGAAGAGATGAACGCGGAGTTTCAGTTGCTGGGCTTGGAGTCTAAGGAAGAGACCACAAAGAGGAGAGAAGGAAGGAGAAGGGAGAAGGAGACACTGTGGGGTGAGTAGATCGTGGGAGTGTGGCCAGTTGGAGTAGAGGTAGCCCAGGTGGGCGTGGCAAGTGCTATCTCAGGGATATTGACAGGGAAGTAGACATCAGCATAGGGGTTGATGTCAGCCCCGCTCCAGTCTTCTAAGGCTTATTATAAATATAAAATAGCATGTCTTTTATTTGGGAACTATCAAAGGTGGGATAGGAACCTCCAATTAATATTTACCACAACATTCACGGGATGAGAACACAATGCTCATCTATATTGCTGGCACTAAGCTGGGGCAGCTGGCATGCCTCTAGGAACAGTGAGAGGCCCAGAGACAGACGGAGCCCTGAGCGTCAATCATTAGATCCAAGCATGAATACAGGAGACCTTCCCACAGTGGTCTATGGTTTAAATTGTAAATATCGACAGTGAGGCTATGGCCATCTAATTAACCACAGACTTATTATACCTCATCTGGAATGTCAGACTTGTTAGAGATGTTCCACGAGGCAGCCATTTCCTACATCCCTTTTTCTCAGAACTAGATCTGCAAAAGCCACTGTCATTAGTGTCTGTTCATGGAGTGGACCCACCCGAGGGCCAGGGTCCTACTGTCAGGAAGGCCAGCTTTCCGAGAATGCCCACAGCAAGCTCGTTAGATCTTCTGGCTTACTTACTTACTTATTCACTTAAATATCTTCTTAGATGACACAGGCCATGAACAAATCATAATACTCTTATTTTTAAAGATGTGTTTATGTTTATTTTATGTTGAGTTTGAGTGTTTTGCCTGTTTGTATGAACATTGCCGTGTGCATACAGATATCAGGAAATGACAGAAGAGGGCATCAGGTACCCTGGGGCTGGAGTTGTAGAGAGCTGTGAGCTACTACAGGGGGTGCTGGGAACTGAATCCAGGTCCTTCCCCTGTAAGAGCGTCCAGTGCTCTAACCATGGAGCCATCTCCTCAGCCCACTCTCTTATTTTCTTAATCGGCCAGAAATAATTACATCTTTTTTTATATTAGCCAACAAGTAGTTCTAGATATAGCTGCTGTTGGTAAGGGAAGATTTTACCTACGCAACGTGTGAGATTCGGCTCCATCAATACACTTCCCAGGGGCAGGTGGGAAAGATCAAAGGTCGGCAGAGAGATCCAGAAAATCTCTGGTGATAAATGAGAGGCTTTATTAGTGCTGCTAATTTCCTTTTCTTGGTAAGAACCACAGGTGAATGCTGCACAGGAAACAGCCTTAATGGCTTTAATAGGAGTGATTTAATGAATTAATCTGTTATGGGTATTGTAAAAAAATGAATAAACATTTAATCAAGGGTCAGCTTAATTAAGACGTTTCAAAACATATATCGGAGAGTCTAGCATGCCGAGGGTTATGCTTGGTCCCAATTTCCTGACACACTTTAAGCCATGCACTTTAAAAACAGAAATTAAAATATTTGCTTCAATGTATGTAACCAATGAACTATAGTCATTGTAATCCCGTGCGAACCAAAGGCGATGTTAGTGTCATTTCCTTATGACAGCGTCATACCCAGCAAACTCTGAAATGGAACAAACGGCCTTTGGGAGGTGGATTTGCAAAGCAAAGCCTGATTCTGTAAGAGTCTGGTTTCTGCTGAACGCATTACTTACTGTTTATCATGTAAGAAAGACCTTGTGCAAAATTAAAATGGGAGTTGAATTATTTTTATGAGTTTCAATATGTTAATGCCAGAGCTCTGAACTAAGTGGTGGGGACTGTGTGTGTGTTAGGGAAAGGATTCCAGAGTTCTGCATCGGAAGTGTGTATACAGACAGGCTAAGCAGCCCTGTGTGACTGCGGTGCAGGGCCTGTGGGCACAGGCGTGTTGGGGAGCAGAGAGTAATTTCCAGGAGTGGGCTCTCTCCTTCCACCGTGCTGCTTCTGGACACTGAACACGGGTTCCCACACCTGGCAGCAGGTGCCTTGGCCTGTGCGCCCTGCTGCCTGCCTGTTGTGTAGATTTTATAAGTGCTTCCAGGCCCCAGACTCTGCTTCTGGCAGATGCAGTTCCAGTTGTAGGAGGTACCCATTGTGAGATTCTGCTGCTGCGTGCTAAGAGTCTGAAATTTCCCGGGCAAGATTGCACCGACCGCCCGAGTTGTTGGCGCCTTCCCCCCTCTCATCTAGAAGACCATCCCCCAGAATCCACAAAGCAGAGGGACCCGAAGAACTGATGATGTGTAATTAGCCGTTCAGCCCAGTCACACAGCTTCACTGAGAAGCTGAACCGGACCTTAGAGATGATCTAGTTCAGCATCTCTCTCATTTTAACCCCATTTTCACCCAATTCCACGCAAGCCAATGGCATGTGAATGACTCTTGGTTGTATCATTCTGATCATATCTCAAAAAGACAAAATCTTAGCATAATCAATGAACATGTTAAAATGCCAATGGATCCGACTCGGATGCTGCCATCCAGGCTAACATCATATTCAGCATTTGACTGAAGCTCTGTGAGAATAAGGAAAGTCAAATATCCTAATACTTGGAAGCTCCTAATGAGACCCACATAAATAGGAACCAGCAGATTTAATTCTGAATGGAAAGGACTCATGGCTTATGCTTAGTGCCAAAAGAACCTTTTTGGTGATAACCAGGGTCTCACGTCCCTGGCCCTTCACACCTCAGATACCTTTCCTTAAACTAACGGGTACTGTTTACTGGAGGGCAGAGGCGGGACTATCTTTTCTTTTTGTAGATAACTCAGTTCTCATAACAACACAGGAGCATGTACCAGGCTTAGCTACTCTTTTGAAGCCAAGGAAGCACTGAAGTGAATTTCAATCCCAAATCTACAGCTTATTAGCAAGAAGAATTAAGATTCAAACTCAAACACGCTACAGTTTCCACGATGAGGTGTTTTCTACGCTTTTTTTTTTTTAAGGCTTATTTATTATATGGGAGTACACTGTAGCTGTCTTCAGACACACTGGAAGAAGGCATCAGGTCTCATTACAGATGGTTGTGAGCCACCATGTGGTTGCTGGGGAATTGAACTCAGGACCTTTGGAAGAGCAGTCAGTGCTCTTAACCACCGAGCCATCCCCTAGCTCTATTCTTTGTTTTGTTTATTTTGTTTGTTTGTTTTTTGGGGGGTTGCAATGGGGGAAGTTGCAAGAGCTCAGGGCGGATACAAAGGGAGAGGGAGATGACTGGGGGTGTATGATATAATCTCACAAAGAATCAATAAAAACAAACATAAAAAAAACAAACCCAATTCAAATGCAGTTCATCTCAGCGCCACCAGTCGCAAGAAGAAAATGGTGCTGTTTCAGGAGCTCTCAAGACTCTCCAACTTAGCACCGTTGTTAGTGAGTGTGTTGCTAGTGTGTTGCTCATGAGTGTGTTGTTAGTGAGTGTGTTGCTAGTGAGTGTGTTGCTAGTGTGTTGCTAGTGAGTGTGTTGCTAGTGTGTTGCTCATGAGTGTGTTGTTAGTGAGTGTGTTGCTAGTGAGTGTGTTGCTAGTGTGTTGCTAGTGAGTGTGTTGCTAGTGTGTTGCTCGTGAGTGTGTTGTTAGTGAGTGTGTTGTTAGTGAGTGTGTTGCTAGTGAGAGTGTTGCTAGTGAGTGTGTTGCTAGTATGTTGCTAGTGAATGTGTTGCTAATGAGTATGTTGCTAGTGAGTGTGTTGCTAGTGTGTTGCTAGTGAGTGTGTTGCTACTGAGTGTGTTGCTAGTGAGTGTGTTGCTAGTGTGTTGCTCGTGAGTGTGTTGCTAGTGAGTGTTGCTAATGAGTGTATTGCTAGTGAGTGTGTTGCTAGTGAGTGTGTTGCTAGTGTGTTACTCATGAGTGTGTTGTTCGTGAGTGTGTTGCTCGTGAGTGTGTTGCTAGTGAGAGTGTTGCTAGTGAGTGTGTTGCTAGTGAGTGTGTTGCTAGTGTGTTGCTAGTGAGTGTGTTGCTAGTGAGTGTGTTGCTAGTGTGTTGCTAGTGAGTATGTTGCTGGTGAGTGTGTTGCTGGTGAGAGTGTTGCTAATGAGTGTGTTGCTAGTGAGTGTGTTGCTAGTGTGTTGCTAGTGAGTGTGTTGCTAGTGAGTGTGTTGCTAGTGAGAGTGTTGCTAATGAGTGTGTTGTTAGTGTGTTGCTAATGAGTGTGTTGCTAGTGAGTGTGTTGCTAGTGAGTGTGTTGCTAGTGTGTTGCTAGTGAGTGTGTTGCTAGTGTGTTGCTCGTGAGTGTGTTGTTCGTGAGTGTGTTGTTAGTGAGTGTGTTGCTAGTGAGTGTGTTGCTAGTGAGTGTGTTGCTAGTGTGTTGCTAGTGAGTGTGTTGTTAGTGAGTGTGTTGCTAGTGAGTGTGTTGCTAGTGTGTTGCTAGTGAGTGTGTTGCTAGTGAGAGTGTTGCTAATGAGTGTGTTGCTAGTGAGTGTGTTGCTAGTGAGTGTGTTGCTAGTGTGTTGCTAGTGAGTGTGTTGCTAGTGAGAGTGTTGTTAGCGTGTTGCTAGTGAGTGTGTTGCTAGTGAGAGTGTTGCTAGTGTGTTGCTCGTGAGTGTGTTGCTAGTGAGAGTGTTGTTAGCGTGTTGCTAGTGAGTGTGTTGCTAGTGAGAGTGTTGCTAGTGTGTTGCTCGTGAGTGTGTTGCTAGTGAGAGTGTTTGTTTCTTATGGGTTCCTCTAGATCAGTGGCTCTCAACCTTCCTAATACTGTGACCCTTTAATTCCTAAAGTTGTTTCTGTTAGTGCTTCATAACTAATTTTGCTAACAAATATAATGCAGATATCTGTGTTTCCTGATGGTCTCAGGCCACCCCTGGGAAAGGGCCATTCCAGCCTTCAAGGGAGTCACCACCCACACTTAAGAAGCAGTGTTCTAATTGTCCTGATTCATTTCATTCCATGCAGCCAGAGAAAGAAACGATTGAAAACACCACCCCATAAGCTATGATGCAATCAGATAATGTATTCTATTGTGAAATATACCCGCAGCACGGAACTGTGCTGACCTGGAGATTTATCATGGCTAAAAATGTGACTAAGAGAAGATCTGGCCCGATAGTGTGAGCCGGTGCAGCAGTGCGCTTGCAGATGCAACACTGAGCGCCTGATGCATGGTCCATACTGTCCTTTGAAGATTCTGGACGCTCACTCCACTTTGGGCCAACAATGTGAGGTAAATGACTCGAGCAACAGAGTAACATTTGTGTGCTTTGCAAGGCAACAACTATAGGACGAGACCCATATCCTGTCACTCTGTCCCCACGTGCTTTGACGAGGATGTTCCTTCGTGGCTTGATACTCATTGGCTGACCCCCAAAGTGACACACAAGGTTGTCCTTCAGCTCTGCTGGCTGAGTAAACCTCAAGAACGTGGAGATGCTTTCCAAGCCACTTTTGTTTCCATTTTGCAATATCTCAGCCTTGCCCAAGGACAGGAGAGAAATTTCCTAGCGGAAGAACCCCTGGAAAACCACGAGGCCAGCAGGCAGATTTCTCTTGATGAGCATCGTGCTTGACATAGCATTTTAGAAGCAGGAAGGAGAAAGTGTGGGTTCTGAGGCACGTGATGCACAGCGCGTGCTGGATAGTTTTCTGGTGGAGTGTCAGACAACTAGCTGTTGCTTCTTCAGACAGATGACCAGCAGTCAGCATGGCTTTTCTCTGCTTCCAGTTGCAGGCATACCCTGTTCACTCCAAGGTCTAGCCTGCTGCCTCGATTGCAGGCGTACCCTGTTCACTCCAAGGTCTAGCCTGCTGCCTCGATTGCAGGCATACCCTGTTCACTTCAAGGTCTAGCCTGAGGATTGCACTCAGACAAGGCCGAGTTTAAATCAATCTCCTTGCAGACACAAAACTTTAGGCTCTTGGCTACCTCGTTTCCTCTGTGAAACTCCATCCTCACCAGCATGTCCATGGGGAAACGATAAGTGATAATGTCAGTTATCGGATGCAGTATGGGAAAAGTTAATGTTCAGAAGCACTTTCCAACCGAACTCCCATTTGAACTATGCCTATCCAGCATAAAAATCGTATTCTGTTTTATACAGGGACCCTACAAGTTACAGTAACCAGAGAAGGCTCTGTTTAAGACAGGGTGGCCTCAAATTCAGATATCCACCTGCCTCCACCTCCCAAGTGCTCGAATTAAAGGACTGCAGCAAACATGCCTAGATCCTCCTGAATATTTTTTTAAAATATTGCTTAAAATATTTTATTTTTTATTTTGTAATAGAAAATTTAAATTAAAACCACATTTTATTACTGAGGAATATGTTATTCTCAAATTTATGAACAATTCTAGTGTCAAATGATTACATAAAAGAGTACTCACTATAATATCTTGCTGAAAGAAAGAAGAATTTGGGACAATATTGCTAATGTTCTAGTGCATTTAAGAATATATTGCTCGTGTATATTCATTTCTAACTTTTCTGTTCTATATAAGGGAAGTCCTAGACTGGCCCCTACCCTAATTTATATTCTCTTCCTAAGCAGCCCCGCCCAGTTCCACAATTTTATGGAGTCATTAGGCACTGATGACTCTGAACTCCATTTCTTCAGTTCTGCTTTTTACCTCAAAGCTGTGTTTGTGGCCCAACTCTTCAGTTTGCTCGTCTGACAGGCATTGCAGAGTGAGTGCTGCTGACGCATCAGAGAACTCTTTGTTCTTCCTCCTACTGCGACATCCTACCAGTGGTTCCATTTCAGGCACCAGTGTGTCCCTCTATTACCCATAAGCCTGCAGTTCCTTGTCTCCAGCAGCTGTAGGTCAACCGCAGTGTCTCCACCTGAGGCCATTTACATAAGTCCCTCCCTTTCTAGCACCTCTTTCTGACCACCATTCTCCCCCACCACCATCATCCATGCCTACTGTGCGCGTTAGCTGCCATCCATTCCTACTGTGCGCCTTAGCTGTATCCATGCCTACTGTGTGCCCTAGATGCACCCATGTCTACTGTGCACCTCAGCTGTCATCATGCCTACTGTGCGCATTAGCTGTATCCATGCCTACTGTGCGCCTCAGCTGCACTGATGTTGGTAGCAACTTATTGGGTCTTACCCCTTTCTCTTTGTAAAGTCCGTTTTAGATGTAAATTCAAACTTTCCTTGGCTGAGAGGCCACCCCAAGCCTCTGACTTGATCCTGGCCATGTGTTTGACATCTTTTCCTGTCATTAACGTTCTTTTCCCTTTTTTATTATTCAGCCACTGCTGGCTTCCTCCTCTGCTTGTGCCAGCTCTATAATAGGACAAACTCACACCACTTGAGCAAAACTTTACTTCTGTGCTCACAACAGAGTTTGACTATCTTTTAGTCACAAGGCTATTTTAGTCAGTTTTTTTTTTCTTTCAGATTTTGAAATATATTTACATATACACAATAAGAAGTCTTAGGGATGGAAATCCAATCTTAACATACAATTCACTCAAGCGTTGTATTTATGTTATATATGTCATCTAAATAAAATTTTATTCAGTATTTTAATAATTTCATGCTGGATAAAAGTCTGTACATCACAGCCGAAAGGGCGCCAGAATCTTCCATCCCGTGGGATGCTGAGGAAGTTGTAAAGTACACACATTTGAATGGAGTGCATCCCACGAGGACAGGGTGGCTTATTCTACCTGTGGCCTCCTGTTAATATTTTTTGTTTGCTTGCTTGCTTAAAATTCAGAGTTTGGAGCATTTCGGATTTTGGGTTTGGGGCCAGGTCTCTTCGTCTTGAATAAATACTATAGTGAATTCCACACTTCATGAGTTAATTATTATCCATGAGTTATGTTAAGGGAACTTACTGTAATCGGTAGTTCTCAGCCTCAGTTGTACACCACCCCACAGCTGAAGTAGAGGGTCAAGGAGGGCCTTGCTACTGCTGCTCTGGACGACTGTGGTGATGCCGAGGGCAGTGAAGGTTAAGAACCCCGAGATTGGTGACAAGCCCCGTTTAGATGATGGTGGCCATTACTATTAAACAGATTTCAATGCTGTCCCAGAAGTGGCATCAAAGACAAAACCCTGTGAGAGCAGCATGACTATTGTTGCCATCAGAAGGGGTCTACAGCATCTGAATCCCAATGATGATGCCACCTTAGACAAGGACCTGTGTGTCTGTGGCCATGGCAACGCCTATATTTTCTCAGCGGCCATTTCACTTGCTCTGGGCTGACCTACCTGTGCACGGTGGTGCATGTGATTACATCATGGCCCGAATAAAAGGCAGAACCCCCTGACTCCTCTTTCTTTCTTTCTTTCTTTCTTTCTTTCTTTCTTTCTTTCTTTCTTTCTTTCTTTCTTTCTTTCTTCTTCCCTCCTTCCTACCCTTCCTCTTCTTCCTCTTCCTTTTCTTTATCACTGACCCCCCTTATCCTCCCCCTCCCCCCTGTGCTGGCCTGGTGTGATCTGTCCGGATACGAGCGCCATTCTAACACAACTATTCCTTATGCCAAAGTGATAGAACGCAAAGATAGCAGAACATGAAAAGGATGTGCTAGGGCTATCTGGTCCTTGATGTCACCGCACACAGATTTTAATAAGGAACATTTAATGGACCGACCGCTCTTTATTCTCCGACCGCTGAAGTCCCAATCTCTGTTTGCATCATGTGATAGAACACTGCTCTTGACTTTGAGACTAGAGGAACCTGTCATAACAAGAACCCATGGAAACTTGGTGGAAAACTGAAGTTTCTGACATAGCTGAGACTTTGCAGTGTTTTAACTTAGTGTGTTTTTGGCAGCAGTTTAACTTCCTGTGGCTCAGAGAAAGGATTTAACATGAGACTATTTTTTTTAAAAGATCAAAGACTTGGTATCAATTAACTAACTAATGTACACACTATCTAAACGTTGTTATACAAGGATAAGGGAGTCAAACGCACATCAGTTGGACTTGACTTCTGGTCTGAAGGGGAAGGAAGCTGTAGAGGAGCCAGTGGGATTTTCCTCAGTCATTAACATTTGAAAAGAAGCTCGTGGTGCTAAGGAATGCCAAAGGGTAATGGGTGTGCTTTGGCCTAAAGAACTTAAAAGACTCAAGCACAGAGAACTCTCTGAGGCTGACTGGAGAACTGGGGGCACCAAAGGTGTCACTCACCTACCTGAAAAAAATGGCAGTTCATTTAGAGTTTATGACTGCCCTTGCCCTGGTGATGGGTGGGGCGAACATCTACGGGCCCCAACAGGCAAGATATATGACGGCCGATTCGTTTCAAACCTCTCTATGCTAATGCACTAACCATCACAGAGGGAGGTTTGAGGAGGAGCTTGAGGAGGTGCGGAGGGCTGTCCTTGCTTGTGCTTGTCCACCAGAGAAGCCACAGATGTTCAGGCTCTTCTCCTCAAGGTTTTAGGTCCAGCTGCAGTAACAGAGTGTCTCTGCCAGTCTCCCTGTTTTCTTAAAGTCTAAGGTCTGATTATAGATTTCCTCTAACATTTAATGGTCTGAATTTGAATCCTGCTTTGGATAAACCAGATTTGTCTTTTGGGGAATAAACAATTATTACACTGTTATCATGAGAGTGGAGGTGACAGATGAGAAAGACTCCTTCTGGCTCCACGGGGATTAGATTCCTGGTGGAGAGGAAGCGTGCATTGGTCCGTGTGCCTGTCTACTGGGAGCTCACTCAGCTGTTACAGTCCCCAGAACTGGCAGGCCCCAGAGGACACCTGCTGCCTCTTCTTTGACAGGAACTCGCTGGCATCACTCTGGGCCATTCATCTGCTTCCTTTATGTCACTGCGGCCTCCATTAAGAACCGTGTTTTTCTCCTTACGCATGATCACATGGTTCAGAAAGCCATAGGCTTTGTTCTGCTTCTGCTTCTGTTAGGTTTAAAGCTACAGGACCAATGGCTGAGGTGCCCATTAACATATCCCAGCTGATGCTGGCCACCAGCTCCTCCCAGCATCCTTCAGTCCCTACCCGATTCCTATACAACCCAGACATTTTGAGGATGCGGTCCTTTCTGCTCTTGGTCTCTGGGCTCCTGGTTCCCCCTCTACCCTCTCTCTGCACGTTGCCCTGTTCAGTTGGCAGGTCATGTTAACTCTGGACTCTTGCAGATACCTCTGCCTTTGTTCTTTCTTAATATCTATTATAAAGGACATAGCCTCTCGTGGCAGCAAGCATGCCCTCCTTTAATTTCTTGTTCGCATTCAGCTGTACCTCTTTTTTTTGCCTGTCTGTTGAATAGATGACATTTCATGAAAAATTCAGAGTTAGAACACGGGCTTCCTTAGATTCCAACATCTTCAGGGCTCTCTGGCTAGGCCCTCCGCACTGGTCCTCTAGATTAAAGGAGAAAAGTCTAACGGGCTAGAGAAAAGCCGGCATAAAACTTTCGATAGAAAAGAAAATAAAGGAAGCACAATCCCAAACAAACAAGACTGAGAGCCCACAGCGTCTCCCCCAGAGCGCATGCTCTTGGGAACATGGTTTTCTGGATAGCTATTCTGATATTGTGAACTGAGTCTTATAAAGATGACTTTCACCAGCGGAGAGCACTTTCCCCTGGCATTGATGCCAACATTAATAACGTAAGTATTTCAGTGTCTCGTGGCCAAAGTTCCATATTTTAGCTACTTTAGCAAGAAAATCAATTTGCATCTGAAAGCTCCTTCATGGGGCGGCTTGGTTTTGTGGCAAGCAGCCCAGCAGCTGAGAGAAACAGGAGTTGAAGTCCACTCTACAGAGAATTGTTTGGTCCTAGTTGAATAACCTTCTGGCATTTGCTGCTAGCAGAACGGTAAGAAGATTATGGGGAAGCAGATATTAATATTCTGATTAAACCTTTTAAAACCTCATACCACCATTTAAAACAACAATTGCGCCATTCTGAGTGAACTCTTACACTTAACGCTCTGAAGCTATGCTTAGCTTTAATATCTAATTTCATATGCTTGGTCTTAAAAATCGCTACCTCTACCTGCTTCCACGGCTTTAACCACAATGTCTAAGATGCGTGTGAAGTATTTACAAAACTCTTTTACTTCCAAGCTCTCCCTTTGGAGAAATTGTAGCCCTCTTTGGTCTCAGCTATAAAAACCTAGCACAGGCTTGGCACCCCTTCTGGAGAGCCCTCTTGTTTCCAAGGAACCACTGACTTAACAAACTCCACAGGACTCAACAACAGACACTATCAAAGAGTCCTTTGCCACAAGAATTCTTAAGTTATGAAGCAGCAGGCTCTACAGAAGCTTCCTGACACCATCCATCCTACAGATGATACAATGTAACATAACATGAAAAGAAGGCGCATGCTCACATGGGGCTGGGCGGGAGGGGTTGTGTATTACCCACTGGGGTCTACCACTGGCCTACAGGTCTTTAAAGATCAACAGTCAAAATTACTGGGTGACCTCAATTTATTTCTGGGTCCTGACTACAAAGTCTGGTTTTTTGTTTGTTTGTTTGTTTGTTTGTTTGTTTCATTTTTTCCCTCTTGTGTGTTTACTAGAGCCACTGTGCTGGAGAGAATATATGGGTAAACATTTAGTGCTTACTCGGTTGAGTGTCAGAGTCATTCACAATGCCATCTTCTGAGTTGGTTTGATAAGGGCATTCTGTTCAAAGGGATCCGGGTGGCGGCATCTCACCCAGAATGCTTTAAGCCACGGGCGGGCGGCTGGGCGGGGTTGGGGAAGAGGAGGTTGTGGCCTGGCTCTTAGGGAAGCATACCACCTGGTGTGTGTGTGTGTGTGTGTGTGTGTGTGTGTCTGTGTCTGTGTGTGTCTCTCTCTGTGTGTGTGTATGTGTGTGTGTGTGTGTGTGTGTGTGTGGTGGGGCAGACTTGTTCTGCAGGTTAAATAGGGGAAAGGAGGAGCTCAGAGGTCACGTCTGTTTCACCTGTGACATCCTTTCCTTCTGCCAGGTTTATAGCTTCCCTTCTAGAATTCTCCTCCACTCCAACGGATGCCCACTACTGGAGAAGACAAGCTCAGAAGACAAGATCACCCCAGAAACCCTTCCAGTCACACCGCTCCTAATTCCCGAAGCATCTTCTGGCAGCTCCCTGCAGGCAAAGGAGGCCTCTGCCCCTGCGCTTCCTGCTGGAGTGAGCGATTTTGTCTTACTGGACAGGTGTAATCAGTGACTTCAGGGGTGGGAAGCCCAGATAACTCACTGTGCTTGTGGGCCCTCGTCCCTGCAGAGCTGACACACACCTGAGGCCACCACACACAGGCTGGGTGTGGGTTAAAGAAGCAAGCGTTCTTAAGAACCCCTAGGAATACTCAGTTCTCTTCCTTCGACCCTGGGGCAATGGATTCCTAAGTCTTTCTCTGACAGTTCCTATATGGGCACTTCAGGTCCCAGAGGCATGGGGTGGTGGGTGATTGTTTGTTTTCAGCAACTGTTCACCTGTCTCCCCTCCACATTTCTGGTCTCTACCGGTCTCGCAGCCCTCCCCAGCACCCAGGGGGATGAGCCACGTGGAAATGCCAATCTAGGACGCAGCCACAGCTACCTTTGCGCCCGCCCGCCCGAGTGGAATGGAGGAGGACTCTGTGGTCCGCGCACAGCCCAGCTGTCAGACACTGTGCCGGATCTGGCTGGTCAGATCCTGCACCCAGGGCCCCGGGACACCGACCTGCCAGCCGCCGCTCGCGGACGGTCCTCCACAGCAGATCCCAGGCTCTGGCGCTGGAGTCCCGCAGCTGCTCGCTTAGCGATCTCCGGAGAGGCGCGTACACCGCTCTGCGTGGGCTGCTCATCTCAGACGAGTCCGCATAGCGCGTGGCAGCCTGGCCACCGCCACTCACACCGCCTCGGGCGCTGGGACGCTCGGCCACGCGGGACCCGGTGCGCCGGCCAGGCGCCCTGCGAGGCGGCCTCTGCTCTCTGCCAGTCCCTCTCCCCTCTCCCGCTGCGTCTTCCCTCTTTCCTTCCCTCCCTCCCCGGCTCCTCCCTGCACCCTAGCCCAGGCTGACAGCCCGCTCCAGGTCTTTTCCTCTCATCCCAAAGTTAGGGACTGTGCCACAGCCTTCCGTTTCCTGGATTTCCGCATCGTTTACCAACCCCACTCTTGACACAAGAGCTTTGATACAGCCGCAGTTAGTGCCCAAGACTCTCAGAGTTCAGAATTTAAATCACTTGCACTGAGCCAAGCTGATCTTTGGGGGGTGGGGCGCTGGAGGGAGATGGGAGTTCTACACATGTCTTTGAGTTGTGCAGTCCCTTCCTGCTTCCAACCTGATATAATTTTCAGAGTACAATCTACACTGACCATGATGTGGACTGGAGAGCCCATATATACGTATGCCGACAAGGAAATAGAAATTACAAGGAGGAAAAATGGAAATTAGAAGAACCCTCAGTATACTAACCAAAAGTAGATATACAGTGTACTCACAATCAGACATTAACACTGAAGTGAGAGCGAATGAATTTTCCTGGTTTTAAACAGCTACACAGCGGTCTGTAAGAAACGATCACTTCTTTGCTTCTCCGTGAGATGAGGAATGACCCAGATTCCTGGACTTCAAACTTTTTGTTTAAGGAAGCAAAGACATGCCAGGCTGGCTCACATCGGCAATCCCATCATTCAGAGGGGCTGAGGCAGGAGAATATTCTGGAGTATGTGAGGCCGGCTGGGCTATAGAGTGAAATGCTGTCTTAAAACAAGGCAATCATAAACAAACAAACAAATGAATAATAAATAAATGATAGGTAGATAAAAAATGTTTTTAAAAATCAAAGGCAAGGAGGACCAGAGCAACTCAGCCCCACCCTCTGGGGCTTGCAATTCACAAGGTGTTATTTGTAAAATGTTTTTAAGGGTGTTGGAGAAATTATGACACAGTTTGATGTAATTCAATGACATAGTCAGTATCGTCACGTAAAATCTGGTATAATTTCAAAAGAGCATTTCCTATTCTGCCTGTTTTTGAGAGAGGCCTCACTGCTCAGAATGGCCTCTCGAATTCCCAGGAGTCTTGCTTAAAACTCCCAGTAGCAGGATTCTGGTATGCCCCACCACACCCGGCCAGAGAACACTTGCAATTGCTAGTCTTGCCCCTTTCTTTTTAAATGTCTTTCCACCTGTCTGACAAAGTTATTTCCTCTCTAGATGCCCCATATGAAGTTTGAAAACTCAAGAAAACTATGTAATCCTTCTGTTTTATAAATCACTGTTGACTTAGAGTGAAAGTTAAGGCTACCCGCGCAGCCTCTGCTGACCTCTGCTGAGGTCTCCGTGCTCAGCAGGGACATCCTCCATCAGTCTATACCGTCCATCCTCCATCAGTCTATACAGTCCATCCTCCATCAGTCTATACCGTCCATCCTCCATCAGTCTATACCGTCCATCCTCCATCAATCTATACAGTCCATCCTCCATCAGTCTATACAGTCCATCCTCCATCAGTCTGTACAGTCCATCCTCTATCAGTCTGTACAGTCCATCCTCCATCAGTCTATACAGTCCATCCTCCATCAGTCTATATAGCCCATCCTCCATCAGTCTATACAGTCCATCCTCCATCAGTCTATACAGTCCATCCTCCATCAGTCTATACAGTCCATCCTCCATCAGTCTATACAGTCCATCCTCCATCAGTCTGTACAGTCCATCCTCCATCAGTCTATACAGTCCATCCTCCATCAGTCTATACAGTCCATCCTCCATCAGTCTATACAGTCCATCCTCCATTAGTCTATAAGTCCATCCTCCACCAGTCTATTTGGTCCAAGAGACACGGGAGGGAGACCATTGCAAAGACACTCTTTATCACCACATTGTGTTGCCATTGACACGGAAATGTCTATAGCCGAAGCACTTCTGAGAATGAGCTAGAAAGCATTGCTGAGCATTTTTTGCAGGGTCTTGGCAAACCTTTGAAGTTATCTGTTGTGAAGCCATAAGTTGGACTTGAACTTAAGGCAGCCAGTTATAGACTGGTCCAGATGGCCTTCTAGATCCCCGCCAATCACTTTTCTGATTACATCCTGTGTTTTGTGTGCTTATAGGAGTGGCTAACTGTGCATCTATAACAACAAAGTGAGCAATGATTACAGCCCCGGGAAGCTGTGCCTTTGACTTTCAAAAGATCCCAGTTGAACTGGAGGCAGAAGGACCACCTCTCTCCCTCCTCCTTCCTCCTTCCTCCCTCCTCCCTCTCCCTCCTCCCTCTGCCTCCTTATTCTCCCTCCTCCCTCTCCCTCTCCCCCTCCTTCCCCCCCTCTTACACACGCGCGCGCGCGCACACACACACACACACACACACACACACACTAGAACAGTGCTACAGACAGTCAGACAGCCAAGCAGATTTCAGGGATCAATGAGCTTTGAGAAGCTTGGACCCCAATCACTTTTTTTTTTATCCTAATAAGCATTGTTGTGCTAAGATAACTCTGCCTTAGGGGCTCCTCTTAAACTGTGAACTTGAACATAGGTTCTGGCACTGCGGGTTTGGCCTGTTCTGGCTGTTGGACGATTGTGAACTGGGAGGCTGTCACAGAGAAGCCAGCTGATCTGCTCAGAGCAGGTGCTACCCAAGCAAGCATCTTGTGGCACACAGCACGCACAGCCCTGCAGGAGCCAGCAGGGAGTGAGGCTGGAGGAAGTCCCAGAGCGCAGAGCCGCACACTGTTACCCAGGTCCATCCTCAACCTCCACCAGCTCTGCTTCCAAGCCCTCTCTACTCATGGGGACTTCCATCTGAAGCAGGCTGGTGAAAATAAGATGTCACTTGATTGGATAACAAATCCCCACCTTGCCTACCATCATGCTTTCTTCTTCTTCTTCTTCTTCTTCTTCTTCTTCTTCTTCTTCTTCTTCTTCTTCTTCTTCTTCTTCTTCTTCTTCTTCTTCTTCTTCTTCTCTTCCTCCTCCTCCTCTTCTTCTTCTTTTTCTTCTAATTTTTTTAGATTTATTTATTATATGTAAGTACACTATAGCTGTTTTCAGACACTCCAGAAGAGGGTGTCAGATCGCGTTACGGATGGTTGTGAGCCACCATGTGGTTGCTGGGATTTGAACTCAGGACCTTTGGAAGAGCACTCAGTGCTCTTGACCGCTGAGCTGTCTCTCCAGCCCGACGCTGACTTTCTTCTTTCCTGTCACACCAGAAGAGAGGGTGCTGTTCCCACCCAGGATCCATCCCTGACCTGTGCTCTGACCTGTCTTGTGTCTTGGGCAATCTGTGGGTTTTGTTATTCCTTGTAAGTCTGCCTCTCTGCAGGTTTAACCCCCAACTGCCATCCTTCTTTAACTGAAGCCCAAACCCAACCAAAGCACCCACAGAAAAGCTCGGTACCTCTGCGCCCTTTCCCTTGGAACACAGGCCTCCCTGATCAGAACTCCCGCTCTTGCTCCCTCCCTGACTCTCTAAGAGCCTGTTCGTGTCACCTCTAATGGTCCTCTTGGCCAGTCTATTGTTGTCCTTTCTGGAGCACGTGGGACTACTGGACGCTGACCATCTCATTCCTCCGGGCATGATCTCATCAATCTCCAACAGGCTCCTGCAGACCCTGCCTTCTTACATAAGGCCCCACGTAGCTAAGTCTCAAGGTTCAAGTTGGTACAGAAAGGAAATACATGCATTCAAGATGTGGCCGGAGTCCGAGACCCCGCTGACTCGTGTTTCTGCCCCTGAACATTAACTCTCTTGAGGATGGGGGTGTGGATGAAATGGCATAAACCCCGTGTCGCATGGAAAGCATTCCCTCAGTGCTGCCAACCATACGATATTATTACATCACTGTCCTGGCCAAATCTTCCCTGACTGCCGCTGCCTCGACTGTCCTAATCTTGTGGCAGCAGGTTAATTTTCTTAAGAACACTTGCCATTTTGTTTATTGTCAGGCTCCTGGGATGGTGTGACAGTGAGGCCGCCATGTTTTCTCTTTCGCTGGAGCACCCGCCTACTCAGAACAGCTTTATACATGTTAACTGAACATGTTAACGTTCAGTTAACATGTATAAAGCACGTGGCTGACTGTGCTTTGGGAGTCTTATGAGGTACATTTTCCTAACGGATATATCTAATTGTGCCCTCTGGATCTAATCATTTGTCTATATGTCTTGTGCTAACCAACTAAAGCTGTCAGTGTCCGACAGAGACACTGAGCCTCAGAAAGCCTCCCCCTGACTCTCCTTCCCTCTGGTAATCGGGTCCAGTTTAGCCTTGTCTTTTTCTCCTCAAAACTTCAGCATAATGAGAGTCACATGCTGTGGGTGACTGTTCTCTCTCCACCTCATGTTTTTAGGAGTAACCCTAATTGGCTGTCTTTCTACTGTTGTTTTGGGTGTTGCTTTTCTGTTTTTGAGACAATGTCTCCTGTCGTCCAGAGTGACCTCAAACTTACTATGTCTCGGGAGCTCACAAACTTCTCCTGCCAGTGCCACCTGAGTGCTAGATTGCACATCCACAGCAGCACACCTGGCTGATGCAGGGCTGGGAGTTGAACCCAGGACCGTGTGCATAAGAGGCACATACTCTACTGACTGAGCTAAACCTTTAGCCCTGCCCCTTCTCTCTATTTTTCTGTGTACTTTTGGGAATGAGCATTACTGAATGGGAGAGACCGGGTCAGCATCTCACAGGTTATTGAAGATGTCAGTCAGTCTCTGCATTCGTCTTGACGTCGGCTTGCAGACAACCCCATGGCATTCTTCCCTCTGTCTACCTCACACACAGGCTGAGTACATTTAACTTAGCATATGGCTTGCTTTATTGTGTTGACACAAGGAAACTGACCCTTTGATATTCATCTGTTCTGCTATTACAGCCCCAGTACGGAGCAGTTTCAGGTTCCGTACTTTGGGGGATACTCGGATAGGGCAATGCCCACCAGTGCTGCTGTGCCGCAGACGCCAGCCTACACAGGGAGCGTAGGATCCGAGGGAACTGGCACACACTGGCTGGCTTTGCTATCTTGACAAATTACCTCTCTTTTCATTACCAATCTCAGCACCTGTAAAATGAGGATGATTGTAACTTTCTTTCACATGCCTATTTTTAGTGATGGTTCTTAAACACGTTAACCTCCCTTGTAGGCCACCAGTCACCAGAGGTAGAGGAAAAGAAAGGATGTGTGTGTGTGTGTGTGTGTGTGTGTGTGTGTGTAGTATTTCTGTTTAGAAATAGTTCTGTTGTCTGGGAATCGGCAGTTCAGTTCACAGGCCAGCAGCAGCAGCTCCATCTACTTGTAAACGTTGCACAGATATACCAGCAAGCTCGTTCGTTCGGCAGAGTCCAGATAGCAAAGATGAATCAGCAGTGGTGGCACTACCTAGTGGAGACAGCCAGGCCACTGGCCTCAGCCTGAGTCAGCAGGAAGGGCCAGGAGGAATGTCAGGAGAAGTTCCTGTCTGCACCTCACTCAGCGAAGGTGAGAGACTCACAAGCACCATGAGCTCTGTCAGCAAGCCCAGCTCAGCCTCCGGCACTGTCCCTCAAATCTTATTTCTACTCCCTCCAAACAGCACGCGTCCTCCACGGGTCGTGCCTCAGTACGTGTGTCTGCCTCATCAATCTGCCAACCAGCCCAAGTCTGCTGAAGCAGCAAGAAACTGCAGCATGCGCACGCGCGCGCGACCAAAAGTTATTTGGCGCATTTCTCTCTATGGAGTCCCAACAATGCAGTTAAACGACACAGTGTTAGGCAGACCAACACATGCGTGTTATTAGTGAAGACTCCTTCATCACATGTCGTTTCACGGGCTTGCTTTAGCAGAGCATCCTTTCAACTGTGCTTCAGCAAAATGTTCCTTCACGTTTTTTTTTTCTCGCCCCAGCAAAACACCATCCAAAGAACCCTACGTTTCCACTTCAGATGATAATGTTGTTTCCTTCATGAGGTTTTTGATAAGGATGAAAAGCAATAACATATGTAAATTCTGATGGTGACTCTTAAATAATTAACATTTACTGACTGTTAGCTTCTATCATGACCATCACCACCACCACCATCATCATCAACAACATCATCATCATCATCACCACCACATCACCACCACCATCATCATCATCAACAACATCATCATCATCATCACCACCACCACCATCACCACCACCATCATCATCATTTTATGTAAGCCAGTTCTGCATTTCTTAGGAGATCCTGGTTCAGTTGAGACTGAATAACATTCTGCTAAGGTTAAAACTTCAGCCGTTAGTGACAGGTGGGGAAGCTAAGAGGCACATAACCTCCCAATCTAGGCTCCCTGTGGGTCGCACGTAGACAAGAGTGTTCTCTTCTCACAATGACAAGAGATAAACGACAAGGGAGAGTGTTTTACGGATTCCGGGTTCCACCCAGGGGAAAGGTGCGGTAGACCAGGTGTCGGGGTGGAATTCCGCATTGGAAGCATCTGGATGCTCACAAATATTCATGGCGGGTCTCTGTCCTCACACGGCACAGCATTCCTTCCACAGCCCTCGGTTCCAGCTGCTGGGAAGCTTTAAGGTCAGTCAGCTCATTAATGGAACAAACACACTCTAGGATCGCTTCTCAAAGACGTGAAACTGGCCAAGAAGGTGGTTTGGAGACGCTGCCTGCCTCCCTCACGCCCACCAGAAGACTCCCGGGCGTCCTCGAGTTGCTTCAGAGCTCACTGGGTGACGCTCATAACCACCAGAGGCTTGGTCCCTGTGACTGAATAGATTCGTTGCCTTTCTAGTTTGTACAAGTTCAGAGGCTGGGCGACAGTGCAGTAGAGCCACCGAAGAAATGTTGTCTTTAAGGGTAAACCCATTTCATTTTTAAGCAATCTGGATTTGACTTTATTGAAATCTGCCACTGACCCTTCGAAAAAGGCTAATTACGTAAAACTATGTCTTGAGTGGATATAACTCAATGGAAGGATTACTCCTTCACTGTGAGGTCAGACCGTCTTTAATTCTTAATGTTTTTCAGATACAGTAAAGGCTGATGAAGACCGGAGTTCTGTGCTGTCAACACACTGTGACATTTGTCACTAATAGCACTTGCAAAGTGTACATAATGCCACAAAATGTATTTCAGTTTATGATGTCTTCAAACAATGTGATTCCCAACTCGGAGGCCCCAGTTGTTTCTTTAACAAAATTAGTTGAAAAGTTTAAAATGTTGATCAAGTTCTTCCTTCTCAGTGCTCTGTGGTGGCATGGGAAGAACAAAGAAAATGACCACATTTGTTTCTAGAGCAGTGGAAATTACTCCTATCACTTCATTTATAGTTTCTTCTGCTTTCATGAACATGTTTGCCTTACATGTGAGAAAAAAAAACATATTGCTATATTGTTAGACTGTCTGTGCTCCACTGGCCATTTGTTATTGATAATTTTATATTTTTGGCATTTGCTTTTTGAAAAAAAATTATTTTGCAGCTGGGTGGTGGTGGCACACACCTTTAACCCCAGCACTCAGGAGGCAGAGGCAGGCAGATCTCTGAGTTTGAGGCTAGCCTGGTCTACAGAGTGGGTTTCAGGACTGCCAGAGTAACACAAATGTGTGTGTGTGTTAATATATATGTGTGTGTGTGTGTACATATATATTACCGATATTATTTAGAATAAAAGCATGAAACATTGGTTAGGAAAAATTTGCAAAACCAAACTCATTTTTGGCATCCTGGGAAATCATTCTTTTTTTTTTTTAATTGATACCTTGACTTATTTATACAACAGGATCCTACTTCTATCTGCGTTTACATTTCTAATGTTTGAACAACAACAACAACAACAACAACAACAACAACAACAGATTGTTGAATTCAAGTCTCTCAGCTTTTCCATCTCCACCTTCCCCATCACCGGCCCTTCCCCATCACCAAGCTAAGAGCCCTCATCTTGGATTTTGTGATAAACCTCACAAACTCCAAACCGACCCGAGCCGTGTAGCACTGTCTTGCTTGGTTTCTCCCTCTTCCCTGAATGACTCCTTCACTCTATCCGAATTCCCAGGGAGGAGGGACTTTGACTCTAGAGCATGCTTGGTGTGGGACAAGTGCCCAATAAACACACCCGACCAACCAGTGAGAGATGCGCCATCTTCCCAGAGGGCATACACTATAGCTGGTCATTCTCTGCTATGCCCCTCTGAGCTTGGGGCCTCCCACTCGGAGCTCTGGGAACTCTGTTTCCACTTCACCTACCCATTCTAGATATCCTGTTAAGATAAGTCACCACCCAACCCGCTCTGTTCCCAAGATCTTGAGCCTTTATTTCAGCTTCTCTGGAGGCATTGTGTCCTTCCACGGTTCCTCATTTTGCCCTGTGCTCTCTACTGGATCAGCCCCTCTGTTTTGGATCACAGCCTCCTTCCCCCCCGCCCCCCCAAGCCAAGCTTTCTCCCACTGCCTTAATTACAGAAGCACAAATGTATTTTAGCTCCCACTGTAGAGATTCTCTTGTATACTGTATAGTTGCAGCACCTGTCAATCAAATGCTGATTGGCTTATAAGCCTAGACAGGAAGTGGAAGGCGGGACGTGTGGTAGGGAGATAGGATTCTGGGATAGACTGTAGGTAGAGGATTTGCCTGAGTCCATGGAGGAGGGCAGAAGCATGGGGCTAGGCGGAGGTAACCAACTACGTGGCAGAACTTAGATGGGGATAAACAGGATGATTAACTTAGGAGCTCATTGGGGAAGCAACCAAAGCTTCTCACCAAGGTGTTTGTAATTTCATTTTGAGTCTCAGCGTACTTATTCTGGGATCTTTGGGCAGGAAAAACTCACACGTAATAATCTACTTTCTCCACTCCTGACTCCTTATCTCCACCCTTACACCGGGTGCATCACACACCGCCAGTCCTGGAACTCTGTAGCCATGACACAGTGCTGGTGGAGTGAGCTACCTCTGCAGCTCCAGGCTCAGGGTAGCTGTCTGCAGCTTGTGTGGTCTCTGTTCTTCAGTAGCACTGTGAGGACTCCCTCACTCTCCCTCCAGGCTCCGTCTTCAGCCACCCTCACGATCATTGCCCGTTGCTACCTTACAGAGACAACCAATGAGCAGGCAGCTTCTTCAAAGAATCGCAACCTCTCTAAGCAAGTGTAATTCCCTCTCAGGACTTCCTGACTCTTTCCTTTGCAAAGGTGTAGACAAGCTCTAGAAGGCAACAGTTCCACCCCTCTATTGGCACGCGATTCCCCAAGGCTATCTCTCAAGGGAGGCAGATGTACGGTGTATGATATGCTGAACCATTTCCCTTTGTTCTTGGTTTAGCTTTTTGTGGTTTTAGTTGCTCTTGTTCAGTCACGGACTGAAACTATTAAATGCAAACTTGTCGAATAAACGATGTGTCTGTTTTGAGTAATTTGCCATCCTGAGTAGTGTGATGAAGCCTTTGTCTGGGATGCCCATCCCCCTCTGCCCTGTGTATCCACACCGCATATGTTATTCACCTGCTAATTGCCTAGTACCTATCTCAGCTATTAGATGGTGTGGAGGTGTTCTAGGGCCTGTGGTCAAGTAATTCTATATGTGAGCCTGACAGTATCACATCACGATACCTAACTATTGCTATCTACCTCACTTTGTGTTGTCCCCTAAATATGTTACCATCAACTAACTCATTGTGACAATGGTGAGTACAATATAACACAGGAGAGAGACCTCATAGCTACATAATATTTATTATAATACATAGTTAATATACACACACATATGTGTTTAGGTCCTGTTTATTCATGCTTTCAGCCAACTACTAGGGGCAGGAGCTTTGGCTTGTATTTCCCATGGAAAGCAGGACAGTCTGTATTGCGTGCGTCCAACATACAATCATTGATGGGTCGAAAAACTGAGTAAGAACTGAGTGTCGGAAGCTGTTGTTCCCTGCTCGAATGTTGAAGAACTGAACAAACCATTGAAAGGACAGAAATCAGTGACTGCACCAAAGACATGTGAGTTCCGCATTATAACTGATGAAATAACCAACAAATGGAAGGGCATTTCAGATCAGCAATCTGTTGATGGGGAGTGTCGTGAATAACGTTTTGAAGTATCTAATCAGGTTGGTTCTTTAAAATGTTAGAAATTCCCTTACTAGAATCTATAGTTCATATTTCAAAAGCTAATCTTGTCAGAAATCAAGCCCCTCTCTCCCTGAAAGCCCGATCTGGAGTCTGGAGTTTCCTGTGTGAAGTCGGAATACTGGAGTCAACAGAACTTAAAAACGGAAAATTAATTGGGTCACATTTAACATGCAAGAGATTCCTGTGGCTTTGATGTATCTGAATGAGAATACAATATTTAAAATATAGAACCTTATCTAACAAAATACTAGTATTCTTTTGGGCAAGGCTTGTGTGGTTCTAACGGAGAATATGATAATAATTGAATAAGCTTTTTAAAAGAAGAGAGGAAAGCCAGAGAGCTGTGAACAGTTTGCAGGGAAGGAGAGGAACAGTGGGTTCTCCATGCACTCACTGTACTTGGGGCTGGCCCAGGAGTGGACCGGCAGGGTCCGGAGAGAGGTGGCTATCGGTGTGAAAATTCTGGACTTAAACCATCTAGCACCTCCTACTTCAGTGAGAGGTGACCCCCAAGTGAACTGATGATGAAGGTCCACTGACCTCACCCAGAAAAGACCGTAGTTCCCTGGATGGACAGAAAGGGCGAGCCGGTCTAAGTGAGAGGGCAGGAAGAGATGACTGCATAGCACTCACAACCTCATGGATTCTACTAGGAAAACTAGGGAGCACCGAGGCTGAGAGGATGTGGTTGGGAGGGATTGTATCATGCTCAAGGGGAAAAATGGGCACAGGGAAGAAAGCCATAAAGCCACCCTCCTGGGACACACGGAGCGGGCATAGCTGGCACCTCTCCATGTCTCCGCACTGTTAGGAGGTCAGGCCTGAGTGTTGGGTCAAATGACTCGGGGTTCATGACCTCAGCTGGGACTCAAGGCAGACTTTAAATGCTTGGGGTTCTTCTGGCTCCTCACCCTCAGACCAGCAAGACTCCGCGGCGGCAGGTGTGTGTGTGTGTGTGTGTGTGTGTGTGTGTCCAGATAGGTAGTGGGAGGGAAACAGAGTCAGTGACAATGTAACAATCCTCTACCTCAGAACCTGCTAAGAACACATCACACAGTCTGTGACCCCCTCCCCATCCGAGCAACAGAGCCTACAGGAGCAGTCTGAGCAAGAGAACTCTTCAGTATGCCTGTCTGCAATTCAACAGAATCTGTTTCTTGGTGCAACTATGAAGAATCCTAGTTCCCACCGAGGCATGGAGCACCCTTGCCCATGAGAGCTACCACTGTTTTCTGATTTTCCCCCCTTTTAAATGAGTTCGTTTTTAGCACCACCTCCATGTTTTTTTTCTATTTTTTATTAGATATATTTTTATTTACATTTTAAATGATTTCCCCTTTCCTGGTTCCCCCCTACCTGAAAGTCCCATAAACCCTCTCCCCTCCCCCTGTTCCCCAATCAACCCCCTCCCATTTCCCTGTCCTGGTATTCCCCTACACTGCTGCACTGAGCCTTTCCAGGGCCAGGGGCCTCTCCTTCCTTCTTCTTGGGCATCATTTGATATGTGAATAGTGTCTTGGGCATTCCGAGCTTCTGGGCTAATATCCACTTATCAGTGAGTGCATACCATGAGTGTTCTTTTGTGATTAGGTTACCCTACTTAGGATGATATTTTCCAGTTACACTCATTTGTCTAAGAATTTCATGAGTTTATTGTTTTTAATAGCTGAGTAGTATTCCATTGTGTATATATACCACATTGTCTGTATCCATTCTTCCTTTGAGGGACATCTGGTTCTTTCCAGCTTCTGGCTATTATATATAGGGCTTCTATGAACATAGTGGAGCATGTGTCCTTATTACATGCAGGGGAACCCTCTGGTTATATGCCCAGGAGTGGTATAACAGGGTCCTCCTGTAGTATCATGCCCAGTTTTCTGAGGAACTGCCAGACTGATTTCCAGAGTGGTTGTACCAGCTTACAATCCCACCAGCTGTGGAGGAGTGTTCCTCTTTCTCCACATCCTTACCAGCACCTGCTGTCTCCCCAGTTTTTGATCCTATCCATTCTGACTGGTGTGAGGTGGACTCTCAGGGTTGTTTTGATTTGCATTTCCCTGATGACTAAGGGTGTTGAACATTACTTTAGGTGCTTCTCAGGCATTCAATATTCCTCAGGTGAAAATTCTTTGTTTAGCTCTTTACCCCATTTTTAATAGGGTTATTTGGCTCTCTGGAGTCTAACTTCTTGAGTTCTCTGTATATATTGGATATTAGCGCTCTGACTGATGGAGGGTTGGTAAAAATATTTCCCCAATTTGTTGCCATTTTGTCCTATTGACAGTGTCCTTTGCCTTACAGAAACTTTGTAATTTTGTGAGGTCCCATTTGTCAATTCTTGATCTTAGAGCATAAACTATTGGTGTTCTGTTCAGGAAATTTTCCCCTGTGCCCATGTCCTCAAGGGTCTCCCCCAGTTTCTTTTCTATTAGTTTCAGAGTGTCTGGTTTTATGTGGAGGTCCTTGATTCACTTGGACTTGAGCTTAGTACAAGGAGATAAGAATGGATCAATCTGCATTCTTCTGTATGCTGGCCACCAGTTGAACCAGCACCAATTATTGAAAAGGCTATCTTTTTTTCCACTGGATGGTTGTAGCCCCTTTGTCAAAGATCAAGTGGACATAGGTGTGTGGGTTCATTTCTGGGTCTTAAATTCTATTCCATTGATCTACCTGCCTGTCACTGTACCAAAACCATGCAGTTTTTAAGACTATTGCTCTGTAGTACTGCTTGAGGTCCAGGATACTGATTCCCCCAGAAGTTCTTTTATTGTTGAGAATAGTTTTAGCTATCTTGGGGTTTTTGTTATTCCAGATGAATTTGAGAATTGCTCTTTCTATCTTTATGAAGAATTGAGTTGGGATTTTGATGGGGATTGCATTGAATCTGTAGATTGCTTTTGGCAAGAGGGCTATTTTTACTATATTAATCCCGCCAATTATCGCTTCTCGGCTTTTTGGCTAAGATCAGTAATCTTGCCAATCCACAAACATGGAAGATTTTTCTATCTTCTGAGGTCTTCTTCTATTTCTTTCTTCAGAGACTTGAAGTTCTTGTCATACAGATCTTTCACTTGTTTGGTTAGAGTCACACCAAGATACTTTATATTGTTTGTGGCTATTGTGAAGGGTGTTATTTCCCTCATTTCTTTCTCAGCCTGCTTATCCTTTGAGTATAGGAAGGCTACTGATTTGCTTGAGTTAATTTTATAACCAGCCACTTTGCTGAAGTTGTTTATCAGCTGTAGGAGTTCTCTGGTAGAGGTTTTTGGGTTGCTTCAGTATACTATCATATCATTTGCAAATAGTGATAATTTGACTTCTTCCTTTCCAATTTGTATCCCTTTGACCTCCTCTTGTTGTCTAATTGCTCTAACTAGAACTTCAAGTACTATGTTGAATAAATATGGAGAGAGAGGGCAGCCTTGTGGAATTGTTTCAAGTTTCTCTCCATTTAGCTTGATGTTGCCTACTGGTTTCCTGTATATTGCTTTTACTATGTTTAGGTATGGGCCTTGAATTCCTATCCCTGTTCTTTCCAAGTCTTTTAATAATAAAAGGATGCTGAATTTTGTCAAATGCTTTTTCAGCATCTAATGGAATGACCATGTGAGTTTTTTCTTTGAGTTTGTTTATGGAGTATATTACATTGATGGATTTCCCCGAATTGAACCATCCCTGCATCCCTGGGATGAAGCCTACTTGATCATGGTGAATGATTGTTTTGATGTGTTCTTGGATTCGGTTGGCAAGAATTTTATTATTTTTGTATCGATATTCATAGGGAAATTGATCTGAAATGCTCCTTTATATTTTTTTTTGTTGGATCTTTGTGTGGTTTTGGTATCAGCGAAATTGTAGCTTCATAGAACAAGTTGGGTAGTGTTCCTTCTGTTTCTATTTTGTGGAATAGTTTGAAGAGTATTGGTGTTAGGTCTTCTTTGAAGGTCTGATATAATTCTACACTAAAACCATCTGGTCCTGTGCTTTTTTTGGTTGGAAGACTGTCAATGACCACTTCTATTTCTTTAGGGGTTATGGGACAGTTTAGATGGTCTATTTGATCCTGATTTAACTTTGTTATTTGGTGTCTGTGTAGAAAATTGTCCATTTCATCCAAATTTTCCAATTGTGTTGAGTATAGGTTTTTGTAGTAGGATCTGATGATTTTTTTGAATTTCCTCAGTTTCTGTTGATATATATCCCTTTTCCTTTCTAATTTTATTAATTTGGATACTGTTTCTGTGCCCTCTGGTTAATTTGGCTAAAGGTTTATCTCTCTTATTGATTTTCTCAAAGAACCATCTCCTGGTTTTGGTGATTCTTTGTATAGATCTTTTTGTTTCTACTTGGTTGACTTCAGCCCTGAGTTTGGTGATTTCCTGCCTTCTACTCCTCTTGGGTGCATTAGCTTCCTTCTGTTCTAGAGCTTTTAGGTGTGCTATTAAGCTGCTAGTGTAGGCTCTCTCTAGTTTCTTTTTGGAGGCACTCAGAGCTATGAGTTTTCCTCTTAGCGCTGCTTTTGTTAGGTCCCATAAATTTGGGTATGTTGTGCCTTCATTTTCATTAAATTCTGAAAAAGTCTTTCTTTCCTTATTTCTTCCTTGACTAAGGTATCATTGAGTAGAGCACTGTTCAACTTCCATGTGTATGTGGGCTTTCTGTTGTTTTTGTTTCTATTGAAGACCACCCTTACTCCATAGTGATCTGATAGGAAGCATGGGATTAGTTCAGTTTTCTTATATCTGTTGAGGTCTGTTTTGTGACCAATTGTATAGTCAGTTTTGGAGAAGGTACCATGAGGTGCTGAGAGAAGGTATATTCTTTTGATTTAGGATGAAATGTTCTATAGATATCTATTAAATCCATTTGGTCCAAAACTTCTGTTAGTTTCAGTGTGTCTCTGTTTAGTTTGTGTTTCCCTGATCTAATATCTAATATAGATATTAGAATGCCTACTCCAGCTTGTTTCCTGGGACCATTTGCTTGGAAAACTGTTTTCCAGCCTTTTACTCTGAGGTAGTGTTTGTCTTTGTCACTGAGATAGATTTCCTGTATGCAGCAAAATGTTGGGTTCTGTTTATGTATCCAGTCTGTTAGTCTATGTCTTTTTATTGGGGAATTGAATCCATTGATGTTAAGAGATATTAAGGAATAGTAATTTTTGCTTCCTGCTATTTTTGATGTAATTTTTATGTTTATGTGGTTATTTTCTTTTGGGTTTGTTGAAAGACGATTAATTTCTAGCTTTTTCTAGTGTGTAGTTTCTCTCCTTTTGTTAGTGTTTTCCATTCATTATCCTTTGAAGGGCTGGATTTGTGGATCGATATTGTGTAAATTTGTTTTTGTTATTGAATACCTTGGTTTCTCCATCTATGATAATTGACAGATTTGCTGGATATAGCAGTCTGGGTTGGCATTTGTGTTCCCTTAGGGTCTGTATTACGTCTGCCCTGGCTCTTCTGGCTTTCATAGTCTCTGGTGAGAAATCTGTAATTCTGATAGGTCTGCCTTCATATGTTACTTGACCTTTTTCCCTTACTACTTTTAATATTCTTTCTTTGTTTAGTACATTTGGTGTTTTAATTATTATGTGATGGAAGCAATTTTTTTTCTGGTTAAATCTATTTGGAGTCCTGTAGGTTTCTTTTATGTTCATGGGCATCTTATTCTTTAGGTTAGGGAAGTTTTCTTCTATAATTTTGTTGAAGACATTTACTGGCCCTTTAAATTGGAAATCTTCACTCTCTTCTATACCTGTAATCCTTAGTCTTCTTATTTTGTCCTGGATTTCCTGGGTCAGGAGCTTTTTGCATTTTTCATTTTCTTTGACTGTTGTGTCAATGCTTTCTATGGTATCTTCTGCATCTGAGATTCTTTCTTCTATCTCTTGTATTCTGTTGTTGATGCTTGGATCCATGACTCCTGACTTCTTTCCTAGGTTTTCTATGTCCAGAGTTGTTTCCCTTTGTGATTTCTTTATTGTTTCTACCTCCATTTTTAGATCCTGGATGGTCTTGTTCAATTCCTTCACCTGTTTTGTTGTTTTCCTGTAGTTCTTTAAGGACTTCTCCTTGTTTACTTGTATTCTCCTGTATTTCTTTAAGGGAATTATTTATGTCCTTCTTGAAGCCTTCTATCAGCATCTTGAGATGTGATTTCAAATCCAAATCTTGCTTTCCTGGTGTATTGGGGCATCCAGGACTTGCTGTTGTGGGGGAATTGGGTTCAGATAGTCCCATATTGCCTTGATTTCTGTTAGTAATGTTTGCCTTTTGCCATCTGGTTATCTCTGGTGTTAGTTGGTCCTGCTGTCACTGGCTGGTGCTTGTCCCTCCTGTGTGCCTGCAAGCCTGTCCCAGCACCACTGGGTGACCAGCTCTCCCCTGGCACAGAGTGCTGTGGCGCTGCCCTACACCTGGGTGCAGGTGGGGCCCTGGTGGACCGAGTCCCAAGTGATCTTACAGGTGTTCTCTGTGTTCCTGGCTGTAACAGCCCACTCAGTCGCAGGAGTGAATATGGTGGCCTCACCTCTAACTGAGGGACTCCCTGCAGAGCAGATGTCCCCTAGCAGGATAGGTGCACAGATGGCTGTGGCAGCATTGCCCAGCTCCTGGGTGCAGGTGGGGCCCTGGCAGGCTGTGTCCCAAGCGATCTTACACTTGGGTGTTCTCTGCAACCCTGTCTGCACCTGTCTGCTCAGTCACAGGAGCAAAGATGGCAGCCTCACCTCTCTCTATGTTATTTTATAAATGTCTTTATTGCACGTGATACAGTTTTCTTCTGTCGCTTGTGTGATTTCCACAAGTTTCGGACACTCTTCTTTAGAAGCTGCCAGCACAGGGCTGTGGTTGTATTCCTTACCCGTGCTTTCTTTTCCCAGCTACTTGTGGTCCACTAAGTTCCAAAAATAGGGTTCAGTTTGCAAATTCAACTTTATCAGAGGTACATGTGTATAGGTACACACACACACACACACACACACACAGCATCTGAATACATGCCTGAAGTTTTAAGAATCCACTGGATATATTAGAAAATACTCCACGGACAATGAGGAGGGGACACAAGTGAACACAGCCCCTATTGTTACACAGACTAATGCAACAGAATTCATGGCTACATAATTCAAAGGTTTACATCACTTGGCTATACCAGTTAAAAGCGCTTCCATATGAGAATGATAGGTGATCTGGTAGGCAACTTAAATACAGGATAGAATTCGGCTATAGAACTTGGTGGGATTTATACTTGTTTTCTGAGGCTGATAGCAGGTGTTCGGTTGAGGTGACACAACTTCCCTGTGCTTAATCTCAACATAATGGGCTTTCAGAGCAGGACTGTATCCAAAACCTTAAATGTATTCTACTAAAAACTATGTCTTAGAGTAAGTTCTCCATCTGTGACTAACAGGAAGTTAGAAGTCTTATTCTAGTGGGGCCATAAAAACTTAACCCGGCAGCTGCTTTTCACTGTAGATTTCTATTTCTCTTTTTGATTTCCTGAGCACCTGCCTTGCCCTCTCCCCACCTCCCGCCCTCCCCCCTCCTCGATCTGCTTCCTTGTGTCCATCCACCCCTGTTGGATGGCGCTGGAGTCTCTCCCCTTAGCCTTTTAAACACCTGTGGCTCTGTAACAAGGACGGTATTGTCTGGCTGTTTTGCTCAGCAGTAAGTTGATTTACCTGTCAAGATAAACCCCACGGTTCATATTTCTGGATCTCTGAATTACCATCTTCTAAGAAAGGACTCTCCCACTGTTGTGTGTATTTCGTAAGTCTTCAACATAGATTACTTTTCATATATCAACATCTCCTGAAAGGAGCTTAATGGTGCAGGTCCAAAGGTGAACACACTATTATGAAAGCTAACTTTTGGGGGGAAAGTTTATTTAATATTTAGGTGTAAATATTAATTTATTTTTTATTTTATGTGTATGTGTGTTTTGCCTATGTTTATAGATGTGAACTACACGCATTGCAGCCCCATGTGGGCCAGAAGAGGGCGTTGGATCCCCTGGAACTGATTTAGGAAAGATTGTGAGCTGCTCTGTGAGCGCTGTGAACCGAACCTGGATCCTCTGAAGAGCAGCCAGTGCTCTTAACCACTGAGCTGTCTCTCCAGTTCCTGAAAGTCCATTTTCCACAAGAGGCTTTTAGTGGTTATGATAAGAGGTTGCTGGTGCCTGACACAAGATTACTACTTAAGTCTTCTGAGTCTGCTTTAAAACGTCCATTGGAACTCGCACACAGCTATCTGATTAGTGGCAGCATTAACAGTAGGCACAGTTGCCGCCATCCTCCTGTCACCACTGAGAGAAAAGCACCTTTTTTATCAGGTCCAAGGTGGTTCACACCATAGTCCAAAGGACTTAATTTTTGACCATTTGTCTTTTATGAAGCATATGCTATACATAAAAGAGGAATGCTTCCAGCTCTCTTCAGATCTTTTGAAAATTTATTTACAATAAAAGCACATGTATTGGCAAAAACATCAAGCCATATTTTTAAGCCTGAAAACAATTCTCTGCCGTAAACAGTTAACCAATGCCACCTAAAAGCTGATTTCCATTAAATTCAGTCTAAGAGAGCTGTGTTCTAGTAAACTGACGGAGATATTGATAAGGATTCAAAGGATCCCTTTCCAAAGATAGGCAGTGTTTAAAATGAAAGATTTCAGAGAGGAAAACCAGTAACATTTGTCTCATGATCAAGAACCTTTCTTTGTGATTTAGTTGTCTGGAGAGTTATACTGTGACATTTCCTTTCCCTTGGTGGCTTCTGCTCTTGTCCAAGGTCAGGTGACAGCTGGCCACCTGTCTAATAAGCTCTTACCTTGTTATATAATGTAACTCAATTAGAGAGCGTTTGGGAGCACACTCTGTTCTCATTGATGGTGAGT